>NC_088405.1:90677595-90830095 GCF_034236695.1 Oncorhynchus nerka | reverse complement strand
ATATTCTCTCTGTCTATTCTTTCTCTCTCTGTCTTCTCTCCCCTCTCTCTCCTCTCTCTCTGTCTATTCTCTCTCTCTCTCTCTATCTCTCCTCTCTCTCTGTCTATTTTCTCCTCTCTCTCTGTCTATTCTCGCTGTCTATTCTCTCTATTCTCTCTGTCTATTCTCTCTCTCTCCCTCTCTCTCTCTCTCTGTCTATTCTCTGTCTATTTTCTCTCTATTCTCTCTGTCTATTCTCTCTCTCTCTGTCTATTCTCTTCCCTCTCTCTCTCTCTCTCTCTCTCTCTGTCTATTCTCTGTCTATTCTCTCCCTCTCTCTCTCTCTCTCTCTCTCTCTGTCTATTCTCTCTCTCTCTCTGTCTATTCTCTCCCCTCTCTCTCTCTCTCTGTCTATTCTCTCTCTCTCTCTGTCTATTCTCTCCCCTCTCTCTCTCCTCTCTCTCGGTCTATTCTCTCTCTATTCTATCCATCTAGTCAACATTCCATCAAGATGAACATATAGAAGAGTAATATGGCCTGATATATGATATATATAGAAATAAGAGCAGAGAGAGAGAGAGTCAGAGCAGAGGTAGTAGACAGACCTGATATATGATATATATAGAAATAAGAGCAGAGAGAGAGAGATTGAGAGTCAGAGCAGAGGTAGTAGACAGACCTGAATATTGGGGAATCTATTGAAATGACTAGAAGGTCAGACTGCGTAATTAACCAGATGTCATTGGTCTGTCCTGTTTAGTGATTGTCCCTCTGTGTGTGTCCCTGCAGGCGCGCTGACGGAGTGCTATGATGAGCTGGGGAATCGCTACCAGCTGCCAGTCTACTGCCTGTCCCCACCCGTCAACATGATCGAGGAGAAGAGTGACCTTGAGAGCCTTGAGGTCAGCGAGCCCCCCCCCAGCGAGGGTCAGGAGTGCCAGCTACGCCTGCGTCTGTCCACGGGCCGGGACCTGCGCCTGGCGGTGAGGACCACGGACACGGTGCAGCACATGAAGCGGCAGCTGCAGGCGGTGGAGGGCGTGTCGGCGGCCACCCAGCGCTGGTTCTTCTCAGGCCGGCCACTCACAGACAAGATGAAGCTGGAGGAGCTGAAGATCTCCAGGGACTACGTGGTGCAGGTGATCATCAGCCAGCCGCCCACCCCCCTGCCCACCCAGGCACCGCCCGTCCCCACACCAACCACACCCACGTCCATGCCCGCCACACTGCCCCAGGACCCCACGCCCGTAGAGAACTAGTGCCTGGCACCTGGAGAGGGCATGCATGCAGGAAAAGACAGACCACCAAGGGAAGACCAGCTTTTGACAAGTGGAGATTTGGGTGCGGTTGTGAGGCAGACACGTGTCTGAGCAGGTGAAGGAACAGTCCTGGAGAACCGAGCTAGGTGGTCATGTAAAGTGTTTGTTTAGAGTTGTGTGAGGGTTTGTTAAGCTGTGTGCCCTCCCTCTCTCTTCTCCTCTCTCCTCCACGAGACGGGGAGGTGTTTCTGCAAGGCATGCTGGGATAGCAGCAGGGATGTCTCTGTGCCTCAGCCAGAGCAGGAGGCCTCCGTGACTGAAGACAACCAACCAGGAGCAGCAAGAGACTCCACCACAGGACAGGAACACCTGCTAACCTGTCATTTCAAAAATCTACCTTTTACAAAAACTCTTTAAAAAAAACTTGTCTTGTTTTTAATGGAAACTGAACAACCAAAAAATAAGATCTGAGGAAACTATAGGAATATACAGTAACAGCCCATGTTGTTACAAACCATGTTCCAGAACCCCCTGCCTGTTCTCCATCTCCTCTGTAGCTTCTAGTCAGCCAGCTGTCAGTCCTTCTATTGCCCCCCCCCCCCCCCGTAGTAGCCTTGACCTGACCTGTAGCCTCTTTCTGCAGACGTTACATGTAGCTCTGCCAGTCAACTCGTCCTCCCTCGGGAGCCTTCCTCCCCCGGGAGCCTTCCTCCCCCGGGAGCCTTTCTCCCCCGGGAGCCTACCTTTTAGTTGTGATCTTGGTTTGTGAAGTTAGTAGGCCGTCACTGCGTCGGATTAGTTCCCTTCTCATTCCCCAGTAAACATCCCATCATGTAAACGTGACACTTTCACCCTCCTGTTGTCTATTCATACCTGATATTATCTTGAGATGAACTACTGGAGGTTTCCGCAGAACTTAAAAACTACAATGTTGTACAAACTGAATGCGCTGGGATGAAGTGTCATTGCAAAGTTTTTAATGACATTAATGTTTAGAAATTTTGCTTCACTGTACTTTAAGATACTTATCAGAGCAATGTATTTAGCATTGCGTAATCATTTGTGTGTGTGTGAGAGAGACAGAGAGAGAGAGAGAAAGAGAGACAGAGAGAGACAGACAGAGAGAGAGAAAGAGAGAGAGAGACAGAGAGAGAGAGAGAGAGAGAGAGAGAGACAGAGAGAGAAAGAGAGACAGAGAGAGAAAGAGAGACAGAGAGAGAGAGAGAAAGAGAGACAGAGAGAGAGACAGACAGAGAGAGAGAAAGAGAGAGACAGAGAGAGAGAGAGACAGAGAGAGAGAGACAGACAGAGAGAGACAGAGAGAGACAGAGAGAGACAGAGAGTGTACTGCATGTTTGAGAGGGTGTTGAGAGTAAGAGTGTTCAATATGTTCTGGTGACAAGAGTCAGACCTTATAACATAGAAGGGGTTTACAACCTTAGCAGGACTCTAGGGGTTGTACTGTGGACAGACTAAGTCACAGCAGTCGTCTTGACCTTTACTCCAGCAGCTGTTCACACAGACTTCCTCTGTATCTCTCGCGGTGTGTTTGAGTGTGTTTTTAAGGTACATTGAGACTTATTCATGAGGGGGGAAAAATGAATTTCAGAAACCCAGTTGCATATTTTGATGAAATAGAATGTTTTTAATTAAATTGACCAACATTTGTATGCCACAATTTGTGTGTCTCTCTCATTTCATTGGACCAGTTGATGGGAATAGAAGTGGCGCTGGGGTTTCAGTCGGGGATAAATGAAATGGCAAAGTGAACTAGCAGAATTCCATCTGTAGTATAACCTGTCCCATGCAGAGGTTACTGTACATTCAAAAACACCTTGATTACCATAGAAGTAGGGAAGTAGTATTGGGGGTGGGGGTGCTGTCATTTATTTCGCCAATGGGGAGTGGGGGGGGACATGTATTTTTGCCCTCGCTGGTGCTATAGATGGATATATCTGCTGATATAAGACTATTACAGTGCACTACTTCTGTAAAAATAATGATATACTATATCTTTTTTTAATTGTGATTTTTCAGAGGGTGTCAGTACCCCTACTTCCCTCGGCTATGAATCTATCTATAGATTCTATACCAACACAGATGTGAAGAACAGAGTCATGTTCAGAAGGAACAAAACATGTATTTTTCTCCTGTTTCGTACCTGCTGACCATGACCCCTATTTGGAGTTCAGAGTCACACTGGCATTGTGTTGTTGTGGCTTTACAGGATGTTGGCCCTGCAGCAGAGGAGGAAGATGTGCTCTACACTTCCTTTGTGGGGTTTCCACCCTTTGGAAAGACAATGAAAAACAGGGAAGCAGCTTTGTGAGCGTAGTTCCATATTTCCTCTCATCTGCTGACAGAGAATACATCCTTTTTTTTGCATCACTGTAGAGAGAGATGGACCTTTTGTCCATGTTGGGAAGGATAAATAGTCTGCATGTTTACACATTAGCCTGGATACCCTAGGCACGCAAACCCCCATCCACTCTGCTGGTCATGAGTCTGCATGTTTACACATTAGCCTGGATGCCCTAGGCACGCAAACCCCCATCCACTCTGCTGGTCATGAGTCTGCATGTTTACACATTAGCCTCGATACCCTAGGCACGCAAATCCCCATCCACTCTGCTGGTCATGAGTCTGCATGTTTACACATTAGCCTGGATACCCTAGGCACTTAAACCCCCATCCACTCTGCTGGTCATGAGTCTGCATGTTTACACATTAGCCTGGATACCCTAGGCACGCAAACCCCCATCCACTCTGCTGGTCATGAGTCTGCATGTTTACACATTAGCCTGGATACCCTAGGCACGCAAACCCCCATCCACTCTGCTGGTCATGAGTCTGCATGTTTACACATTAGCCTGGATACCCTAGGCACGCAAACCCCCATCCACTCTGCTGGTCATGAGTCTGCATGTTTACACATTAGCCTGGATACCCTAGGCACGCAAACCCCCATCCACTCTGCTGGTCATGAGTCTGCATGTTTACACATTAGCCTGGATACCCTAGGCACGCAAACCACCATCCACTCTGCTGGTCATGAGTCTGCATGTTTACACATTAGCCTGGATACCCTAGGCACGCAAACCACCATCCACTCTGCTGGTCAGGAGTCTGCATGTTTACACATTAGCCTGGATACCCTAGGCACGCAAACCACCATCCACTCTGCTGGTCATGAGTCTGCATGTTTACACATTAGCCTGGATACCCTAGGCACGCAAACCCCCATCCACTCTGCTGGTCATGAGTCTGCATGTTTACACATTAGCCTGGATACCCTAGGCACGCAAACCCCCATCCACTCTGCTGGTCATGAGTCTGCATGTTTACACATTAGCCTGGATACCCTAGGCACGTTAACCACCATCCACTCTGCTGGTCATGAGTCTGCATGTTTACACATTAGCCTGGATACCCTAGGCACGCAAACCCCCATCCACTCTGCTGGTCACGAGTCTGCATGTTTACACATTAGCCTGGATACCCTAGGCACGCAAACCACCATCCACTCTGCTGGTCACGAGTCTGCATGTTTACACATTAGCCTGGATACCCTAGGCACGCAAACCCCCATCCACTCTGCTGGTCACGAGTCTGCATGTTTACACATTAGCCTGGATACCCTAGGCACGCAAATCCCCATCCACTCTGCTGGTCACGAGTCTGCATGTTTACACATTAGCCTGGATACCCTAGGCACGCAAAACCCCATCCACTCTGCTGGTCATGAGTCTGCATGTTTACACATTAGCCTGGATACCCTAGGCACGCAAACCCCCATCCACTCTGCTGGTCATGAGTCTGCATGTTTACACATTAGCCTGGATACCCTAGGCACGCAAACCCCCATCCACTCTGATGGTCATGAGTCTGCATGTTTACACATTAGCCTGGATACCCTAGGCACGCAAACCCCCATCCACTCTGCTGGTCATGAGTCTGCATGTTTACACATTAGCCTGGATACCCTAGGCACGCAAATCCCCATCCACTCTGCTGGTCATGAGTCTGCATGTTTACACATTAGCCTGGATACCCTAGGCACGCAAACCCCCATCCACTCTGCTGGTCATGAGTCTGCATGTTTACACATTAGCCTGGATACCCTAGGCACTCAAACCCCATCCACTCTGCTGGTCATGAGTCTGCATGTTTACACATTAGCCTGGATACCCTAGGCACGCAAACCCCCATCCACTCTGCTGGTCATGAGTCTGCATGTTTACACATGAGCCTGGATACCCTAGGCACCCAAACCCCCATCCACTCTGCTGGTCATGAGTCTGCATGTTTACACATTAGCCTGGATCCACTCTGCTGGTCAGGTCTGCATGTTTACAATTAGCCTGGACCATCCACTCTGCTGGTCATGAGTCTGCATGTTTACACATTAGCCTGGATACCCTAGGCACGCAAACCACCATCCACTCTGCTGGTCATGAGTCTGCATGTTTACACATTAGCCTGGATACCCTAGGCACGCAAACCCCCATCCACTCTGCTGGTCATGAGTCTGCATGTTTACACATTAGCCTGGATACCCTAGGCACGCAAACCCCCATCCACTCTGCTGGTCATGAGTCTGCATGTTTACACATTAGCCTGGATACCCTAGGCACGCAAACCCCCATCCACTCTGCTGGTCATGAGTCTGCATGTTTACACATTAGCCTGGATACCCTAGGCACTCAAACCCCCATCCACTCTGCTGGTCATGAGTCTGCATGTTTACACATTAGCCTGGATACCCTAGGCACGTTAACCACCATCCACTCTGCTGGTCACGAGTCTGCATGTTTACACATTAGCCTGGATACCCTAGGCACGCAAACCCCCATCCACTCTGCTGGTCACGAGTCTGCATGTTTACACATTAGCCTGGATACCCTAGGCACGCAAACCCCCATCCACTCTGCTGGTCATGAGTCTGCATGTTTACACATTAGCCTGGATACCCTAGGCACGCAAACCCCCATCCACTCTGCTGGTCACGAGTCTGCATGTTTACACATTAGCCTGGATACCCTAGGCACGCAAACCCCCATCCACTCTGCTGGTCACGAGTCTGCATGTTTACACATTAGCCTGGATACCCTAGGCACGCAAATGTTTACCCCCATCCACTCTGCTGGTCATGAGTCTGCATGTTTACACATTAGCCTGGATACCCTAGGCACGCCCCCAAAACCCCCTGGATACCCTAGGCACGCATCCACTCTGCTGGTCATGAGTCTGCATGTTTACACATTAGCCTGGATACCCTAGGCACGCAAACCCCCATCCACTCTGCTGGTCATGAGTCTGCATGTTTACACATTAGCCTGGATACCCTAGGCACGCAAACCCCCATCCACTCTGCTGGTCATGAGTCTGCATGTTTACACATTAGCCTGGATACCCTAGGCACGCAAATCCCCATCCACTCTGCTGGTCATGAGTCTGCATGTTTACACATTAGCCTGGATACCCTAGGCACGCAAACCCCCATCCACTCTGCTGGTCATGAGTCTGCATGTTTACACATTAGCCTGGATACCCTAGGCACTCAAACCCCCATCCACTCTGCTGGTCATGAGTCTGCATGTTTACACATTAGCCTGGATACCCTAGGCACGCAAACCCCCATCCACTCTGCTGGTCATGAGTCTGCATGTTTACACATGAGCCTGGATACCCTAGGCACCCAAACCCCATCCACTCTGCTGGTCATGAGTCTGCATGTTTACACATTAGCCTGGATACCCTAGGCACGCAAACCACCATCCACTCTGCTGGTCATGAGTCTGCATGTTTACACATTAGCCTGGATACCCTAGGCACGCAAACCCCCATCCACTCTGCTGGTCATGAGTCTGCATGTTTACACATTAGCCTGGATACCCTAGGCACGCAAACCCCATCCACTCTGCTGGTCATGAGTCTGCATGTTTACACATTAGCCTGGATACCCTAGGCACGCAAACCCCCATCCACTCTGCTGGTCATGAGTCTGCATGTTTACACATTAGCCTGGATACCCTAGGCACGGCAAAACCCCCATCCACTCTGCTGGTCATGAGTCTGCATGTTTACACATTAGCCTGGATACCCTAGGCACGCAAACCCCCATCCACTCTGCTGGTCATGAGTCTGCATGTTTACACATTAGCCTGGATACCCTAGGCACGCAAACCCCATCCACTCTGCTGGTCATGAGTCTGCATGTTTACACATTAGCCTGGATACCCTAGGCACGCAAACCCCCCCATCCACTCTGCTGGTCATGAGTCTGCATGTTTACACATTAGCCTGGATACCCTAGGCACGCAAACCCCCATCCACTCTGCTGGTCATGAGTCTGCATGTTTACACATTAGCCTGGATACCCTAGGCACGCAAACCCCCATCCACTCTGCTGGTCATGAGTCTGCATGTTTACACATTAGCCTGGATACCCTAGGCACGCAAACCCCCATCCACTCTGCTGGTCATGAGTCTGCATGTTTACACATTAGCCTGGATACCCTAGGCACGCAAACCACCATCCACTCTGCTGGTCATGAGTCTGCATGTTTACACATTAGCCTGGATACCCTAGGCACGCAAACCACCATCCACTCTGCTGGTCATGAGTCTGCATGTTTACACATTAGCCTGGATACCCTAGGCACGCAAACCCCCATCCACTCTGCTGGTCATGAGTCTGCATGTTTACACATTAGCCTGGATACCCTAGGCACGCAAACCCCCATCCACTCTGCTGGTCATGAGTCTGCATGTTTACACATTAGCCTGGATACCCTAGGCACGCAAACCCCCATCCACTCTGCTGGTCATGAGTCTGCATGTTTACACATTAGCCTGGATACCCTAGGCACGCAAACCCCCATCCACTCTGCTGGTCATGAGTCTGCATGTTTACACATTAGCCTGGATACCCTAGGCACGCAAACCCCCATCCACTCTGCTGGTCATGAGTCTGCATGTTTACACATTAGCCTGGATACCCTAGGCACGCAAACCCCCATCCACTCTGCTGGTCATGAGTCTGCATGTTTACACATTAGCCTTAGGCCTGGATCCCCTCAGAGTCTGCATGTTTACACATTAGCCTGGAAACCCCCCATCCACTCTGCTGGTCATGAGTCTGCATGTTTACACATTAGCCTGGATACCCTAGGCACGCAAACCCCCATCCACTCTGCTGGTCATGAGTCTGCATGTTTACACATTAGCCTGGATACCCTAGGCACGCAAACCCCCATCCACTCTGCTGGTCATGAGTCTGCATGTTTACACATTAGCCTGGATACCCTAGGCACGCAAACCCCATCCACTCTGCTGGTCATGAGTCTGCATGTTTACACATTAGCCTGGATACCCTAGGCACGCAAACCCCATCCACTCTGCTGGTCATGAGTCTGCATGTTTACACATTAGCCTGGATACCCTAGGCACGCAAACCCCCATCCACTCTGCTGGTCATGAGTCTGCATGTTTACACATTAGCCTGGATACCCTAGGCACGCAAACCCCCATCCACTCTGCTGGTCATGAGTCTGCATGTTTACACATTAGCCTGGATACCCTAGGCACGCAAACCCCCATCCACTCTGCTGGTCATGAGTCTGCATGTTTACACATGAGCCTGGATACCCTAGGCACCCAAACCCCCATCCACTCTGCTGGTCATGAGTCTGCATGTTTACACATTAGCCTGGATACCCTAGGCACGCAAACCACCATCCACTCTGCTGGTCATGAGTCTGCATGTTTACACATTAGCCTGGATACCCTAGGCACGCAAACCACCATCCACTCTGCTGGTCATGAGTCTGCATGTTTACACATTAGCCTGGATACCCTAGGCACGCAAACCCCCATCCACTCTGCTGGTCATGAGTCTGCATGTTTACACATTAGCCTGGATACTCTGCTGGTCATGAGTCTGCATGTTTACAAACCCTAGGCACCCCCATCCACTCTGCTGGTCATGAGTCTGCATGTTTACACATTAGCCTGGATACCCTAGGCACGCAAACCCCCATCCACTCTGCTGGTCATGAGTCTGCATGTTTACACATTAGCCTGGATACCCTAGGCACTCAAACCCCCATCCACTCTGCTGGTCATGAGTCTGCATGTTTACACATTAGCCTGGATACCCTAGGCACGCAAACCCCCATCCACTCTGCTGGTCATGAGTCTGCATGTTTACACATTAGCCTGGATACCCTAGGCACGCAAACCCCATCCACTCTGCTGGTCATGAGTCTGCATGTTTACACATTAGCCTGGATACCCTAGGCACGCAAACCACCATCCACTCTGCTGGTCATGAGTCTGCATGTTTACACATTAGCCTGGATACCCTAGGCACGCAAACCCCCATCCACTCTGCTGGTCATCTGCAGTCTGCATGTTTACACATTAGCCTGGATACCTGCTGGTCATAGTCTGCATGTTTACGCCTGGAAACCACGCAAACCCCATCCACTCTGCTGGTCATGAGTCTGCATGTTTACACATTAGCCTGGATACCCTAGGCACGCAAACCCCCATCCACTCTGCTGGTCATGAGTCTGCATGTTTACACATTAGCCTGGATACCCTAGGCACGCAAACCCCCATCCACTCTGCTGGTCATGAGTCTGCATGTTTACACATTAGCCTGGATACCCTAGGCACGCAAACCCCCATCCACTCTGCTGGTCATGAGTCTGCATGTTTACACATTAGCCTGGATACCCTAGGCACGCAAACCCCCATCCACTCTGCTGGTCATGAGTCTGCATGTTTACACATTAGCCTGGATACCCTAGGCACGCAAACCCCCATCCACTCTGCTGGTCATGAGTCTGCATGTTTAGCCTGGATACCCTAGCCTGGAACCCCCATCCACTCTGCTGGTCACGAGTCTGCATGTTTACACATTAGCCTGGGATACCCCATCCACTCTGCTGGTCATGAGTCTGCATGTTTACACATTAGCCTGGATACCCTAGGCACGCAAACCACCATCCACTCTGCTGGTCATGAGTCTGCATGTTTACACATTAGCCTGGATACCCTAGGCACGCAAACCCCCATCCACTCTGCTGGTCATGAGTCTGCATGTTTACACATTAGCCTGGATACCCTAGGCACGCAAACCCCATCCACTCTGCTGGTCATGAGTCTGCATGTTTACACATTAGCCTGGATACCCTAGGCACGCAAACCCCCATCCACTCTGCTGGTCATGAGTCTGCATGTTTACACATTAGCCTGGATACCCTAGAGCACGCAAACCCCCCCATCCACTCTGCTGGTCATGAGTCTGCATGTTTACACATTAGCCTGGATACCACCCAAACCCCCATCCACTCTGGTCTAGGCACTCAAACCCCCATCCACTCTGCTGGTCATGAGTCTGCATGTTTACATGTTTACACATTAGCCTGGATACCCTAGGCACGCAAACCCCCATCCACTCTGCTGGTCATGAGTCTGCATGTTTACACATTAGCCTGGATACCCTAGGCACGCAAACCCCCATCCACTCTGCTGGTCATGAGTCTGCATGTTTACACATTAGCCTGGATACCCTAGGCACGCAAACCCCATCCACTCTGCTGGTCATGAGTCTGCATGTTTACACATTAGCCTGGCATACCACTCTGCTGGTCAGAGTCTGCATGTTTACACATTAGCCTGGAACCCCCCATCCACTCTGCTGGTCATGAGTCTGCATGTTTACACATTAGCCTGGATACCCTAGGCACGCAAACCCCATCCACTCTGCTGGTCATGAGTCTGCATGTTTACACATTAGCCTGGATACCCTAGGCACGCAAACCCCCATCCACTCTGCTGGTCATGAGTCTGCATGTTTACACATTAGCCTGGATACCCTAGGCACGCAAACCCCATCCACTCTGCTGGTCATGAGTCTGCATGTTTACACATTAGCCTGGATACCCTAGGCACGCAAACCCCCATCCACTCTGCTGGTCATGAGTCTGCATGTTTACACATTAGCCTGGATACCCTAGGCACGCAAACCCCATCCACTCTGCTGGTCATGAGTCTGCATGTTTACACATTAGCCTGGATACCCTAGGCACGCAAACCCCCATCCACTCTGCTGGTCATGAGTCTGCATGTTTACACATTAGCCTGGATACCCTAGGCACGCAAACCCCCATCCACTCTGCTGGTCATGAGTCTGCATGTTTACACATTAGCCTGGATACCCTAGGCACGCAAACCCCATCCACTCTGCTGGTCATGAGTCTGCATGTTTACACATTAGCCTGGATACCCTAGGCACGCAAACCCCCATCCACTCTGCTGGTCATGAGTCTGCATGTTTACACATTAGCCTGGATACCCCATCCACTCTGCTGGTCACGAGTCTGCATGTTTAAATTAGCCTGGATACCCGCAAACCCATCCACTCTGCTGGTCATGAGTCTGCATGTTTACACATTAGCCTGGATACCCTAGGCACGCAAACCCCCATCCACTCTGCTGGTCATGAGTCTGCATGTTTACACATTAGCCTGGATACCCTAGGCACGCAAACCCCCATCCACTCTGCTGGTCATGAGTCTGCATGTTTACACATTAGCCTGGATACCCTAGGCACGCAAACCCCCATCCACTCTGCTGGTCATGAGTCTGCATGTTTACACATTAGCCTGGATACCCTAGGCACGCAAACCCCCATCCACTCTGCTGGTCATGAGTCTGCATGTTTACACATTAGCCTGGATACCCTAGGCACGCAAACCCCATCCACTCTGCTGGTCATGAGTCTGCATGTTTACACATTAGCCTGGATACCCTAGGCACGCAAACCCCACTCTGCTGGTCATCCACTCTGCTGGTCATGAGTCTGCATGTTTACACATTAGCCTGGATACCCTAGGCACGCAAACCCCATCCACTCTGCTGGTCATGAGTCTGCATGTTTACACATTAGCCTGGATACCCTAGGCACGCAAACCCCCATCCACTCTGCTGGTCATGAGTCTGCATGTTTACACATTAGCCTGGATACCCTAGGCACGCAAACCCCATCCACTCTGCTGGTCATGAGTCTGCATGTTTACACATTAGCCTGGATACCCTAGGCACGCAAACCCCATCCACTCTGCTGGTCATGAGTCTGCATGTTTACACATTAGCCTGGATACCCTAGGCACGCAAACCCCCATCCACTCTGCTGGTCATGAGTCTGCATGTTTACACATTAGCCTGGATACCCTAGGCACGCAAACCCCATCCACTCTGCTGGTCATGAGTCTGCATGTTTATTAGCCTGGATTAGGCACGCAAACCCCCATCCACTCTGCTGGTCATGAGTCTGCATGTTTACACATTAGCCTGGATACCCTAGGCACGCAAACCCCATCCACTCTGCTGGTCATGAGTCTGCATGTTTACACATTAGCCTGGATACCCTAGGCACGCAAACCCCATCCACTCTGCTGGTCATGAGTCTGCATGTTTACACATTAGCCTGGATACCCTAGGCACGCAAACCACCATCCACTCTGCTGGTCATGAGTCTGCATGTTTACACATTAGCCTGGATACCCTAGGCACGCAAACCCCCATCCACTCTGCTGGTCATGAGTCTGCATGTTTACACATTAGCCTGGATACCCTAGGCACGCAAACCCCCCATCCACTGCATGTTTACACATTAGCCTGGTCCACTGAGTCTGCATGTTTACACATTAGCCTGGATACCCTAGGCACGCAAACCCCCATCCACTCTGCTGGTCATGAGTCTGCATGTTTACACATTAGCCTGGATACCCTAGGCACGCAAACCCCCATCCACTCTGCTGGTCATGAGTCTGCATGTTTACACATTAGCCTGGATACCCTAGGCACGCAAACCCCCATCCACTCTGCTGGTCATGAGTCTGCATGTTTACACATTAGCCTGGATACCACTAGGTCTGCATGTTTACACATTAGCAAACCCCCCATCCACTCTGCTGGTCATGAGTCTGCATGTTTACACATTAGCCTGGATACCCTAGGCACGCAAACCCCCATCCACTCTGCTGGTCATGAGTCTGCATGTTTACACATAGCCTGGATACAGGCACTCAAACCCCCATCCACTCTGCTGGTCATGAGTCTGCATGTTTACACATTAGCCTGGATACCTGCATGTTTACACATTAGCCTGGATACCCTAGGCACGCAAACCCCCATCCACTCTGCTGGTCATGAGTCTGCATGTTTACACATTAGCCTGGATACCCTAGGCACGCAAACCCCCATCCACTCTGCTGGTCATGAGTCTGCATGTTTACACATTAGCCTGGATACCCTAGGCACGCAAACCCCATCCACTCTGCTGGTCATGAGTCTGCATGTTTACACATTAGCCTGGATACCCTAGGCACGCAAACCCCATCCACTCTGCTGGTCATGAGTCTGCATGTTTACACATTAGCCTGGATACCCTAGGCACGCAAACCCCCATCCACTCTGCTGGTCATGAGTCTGCATGTTTACACATTAGCCTGGATACCCTAGGCACGCAAACCCCCATCCACTCTGCTGGTCATGAGTCTGCATGTTTACACATTAGCCTGGATACCCTAGGCACGCAAACCCCATCCACTCTGCTGGTCATGAGTCTGCATGTTTACACATTAGCCTGGATACCCTAGGCACGCAAACCCCCATCCACTCTGCTGGTCATGAGTCTGCATGTTTACACATTAGCCTGGATACCCTAGGCACGCAAACCCCCATCCACTCTGCTGGTCATGAGTCTGCATGTTTACACATTAGCCTGGATACCCTAGGCACGCAAACCCCCATCCACTCTGCTGGTCATGAGTCTGCATGTTTACACATTAGCCTGGATACCCTAGGCACGCAAACCCCCATCCACTCTGCTGGTCATGAGTCTGCATGTTTACACATTAGCCTGGATACCCTAGGCACGCAAACCCCCATCCACTCTGCTGGTCATGAGTCTGCATGTTTACACATTAGCCTGGATACCCTAGGCACGCAAACCACCAACTCTGCTGGTCACCTGCATGTTTACCATCCACTAGGCACGCAAACCACCATCCACTCTGCTGGTCATGAGTCTGCATGTTTACACATTAGCCTGGATACCCTAGGCACGCAAACCCCCATCCACTCTGCTGGTCATGAGTCTGCATGTTTACACATTAGCCTGGATACCCTAGGCACGCAAACCCCATCCACTCTGCTGGTCATGAGTCTGCATGTTTACACATTAGCCTGGATACCCTAGGCACGCAAACCCCATCCACTCTGCTGGTCATGAGTCTGCATGTTTACACATTAGCCTGGATACCCTAGGCACGCAAACCCCATCCACTCTGCTGGTCATGAGTCTGCATGTTTACACATTAGCCTGGATACCCTAGGCACGCAAACCCCCATCCACTCTGCTGGTCATGAGTCATGTTTACATGGATTTAAACCCCCATCCACTTGCTGGTCAGCCTGTTTACACATTAGCCTGGATACCCTAGGCACGCAAACCCCCATCCACTCTGCTGGTCATGAGTCTGCATGTTTACACATTAGCCTGGATACCCTAGGCACGCAAACCCCATCCACTCTGCTGGTCATGAGTCTGCATGTTTACACATTAGCCTGGATACCCTAGGCACGCAAACCCCATCCACTCTGCTGGTCATGAGTCTGCATGTTTACACATTAGCCTGGATACCCTAGGCACGCAAACCCCCATCCACTCTGCTGGTCATGAGTCTGCATGTTTACACATTAGCCTGGATACCCTAGGCACGCAAACCCCATCCACTCTGCTGGTCATGAGTCTGCATGTTTACACATTAGCCTGGATACCCTAGGCACGCAAACCCCATCCACTCTGCTGGTCATGAGTCTGCATGTTTACACATTAGCCTGGATACCCTAGGCACGCAAACCCCCATCCACTCTGCTGGTCATGAGTCTGCATGTTTACACATTAGCCTGGATACCCTAGGCACGCAAACCCCATCCACTCTGCTGGTCATGAGTCTGCATGTTTACACATTAGCCTGGATACCCTAGGCACGCAAACCCCCATCCACTCTGCTGGTCATGAGTCTGCATGTTTACACATTAGCCTGGATACCCTAGGCACGCAAACCCCCATCCACTCTGCTGGTCATGAGTCTGCATGTTTACACATTAGCCTGGATACCCTAGGCACGCAAACCCCCATCCACTCTGCTGGTCATGAGTCTGCATGTTTACACATTAGCCTGGATACCCTAGGCACGCAAACCCCCATCCACTCTGCTGGTCATGAGTCTGCATGTTTACACATTAGCCTGGATACCCTAGGCACGCAAACCCCCATCCACTCTGCCATGAGTCTGCATCCACCTGGATCTGCTGCTGGTCATGAGTCATGAGTCTGCATGTTTACACATTAGCCTGGATACCCTAGGCACGCAAACCCCATCCACTCTGCTGGTCATGAGTCTGCATGTTTACACATTAGCCTGGATACCCTAGGCACGCAAACCCCATCCACTCTGCTGGTCATGAGTCTGCATGTTTACACATTAGCCTGGATACCCTAGGCACTCAAACCCCCATCCACTCTGCTGGTCATGAGTCTGCATGTTTACACATTAGCCTGGATACCCTAGGCACGCAAAACCCCCATCCACTCTGCTGGTCATGAGTCTGCATGTTTACACATTAGCCTGGATACCCTAGGCACCCAAACCCCCATCCACTCTGCTGGTCATCTGAGTTTACTGCCTGGATTTAAACCCCATGGTCATGAGCCTGGATACCCTAGGCACGCAAACCACCATCCACTCTGCTGGTCATGAGTCTGCATGTTTACACATTAGCCTGGATACCCTAGGCACGCAAACCCCCATCCACTCTGCTGGTCATGAGTCTGCATGTTTACACATTAGCCTGGATACCCTAGGCACGCAAACCCCCATCCACTCTGCTGGTCATGAGTCTGCATGTTTACACATTAGCCTGGATACCCTAGGCACGCAAACCCCATCCACTCTGCTGGTCATGAGTCTGCATGTTTACACATTAGCCTGGATACCCTAGGCACGCAAACCCCCATCCACTCTGCTGGTCATGAGTCTGCATGTTTACACATTAGCCTGGATACCCTAGGCACGCAAACCCCATCCACTCTGCTGGTCATGAGTCTGCATGTTTACACATTAGCCTGGATACCCTAGGCACGCAAACCCCCATCCACTCTGCTGGTCATGAGTCTGCATGTTTACACATTAGCCTGGATACCCTAGGCACGCAAACCCCATCCACTCTGCTGGTCATGAGTCTGCATGTTTACACATTAGCCTGGATACCCTAGGCACGCAAACCCCCATCCACTCTGCTGGTCATGAGTCTGCATGTTTACACATTAGCCTGGATACCCTAGGCACGCTGGTCAAGTCTGCATGTTTACACATTAGCCTGGATACCCTATCCACTCTGCTGGTCATGAGTCTGCATGTTTACACATTAGCCTGGATACCCTAGGCACGCAAACCCCCATCCACTCTGCTGGTCATGAGTCTGCATGTTTACACATTAGCCTGGATACCCTAGGCACGCAAACCCCCATCCACTCTGCTGGTCATGAGTCTGCATGTTTACACATTAGCCTGGATACCCTAGGCACGCAAACCCCATCCACTCTGCTGGTCATGAGTCTGCATGTTTACACATTAGCCTGGATACCCTAGGCACGCAAACCCCCATCCACTCTGCTGGTCATGAGTCTGCATGTTTACACATTAGCCTGGATTAGTACCCTAGGCACGCAAACCCCCATCCACTCTGCTGGTCATGAGTCTGCATGTTTACACATTAGCCTGGATACCCTAGGCACGCAAACCCCCATCCACTCTGCTGGTCATGAGTCTGCATGTTTACACATTAGCCTGGATACCCTAGGCACACAAACCCCCATCCACTCTGCTGGTCATGAGTCTGCATGTTTACACATTAGCCTGGATACCCTAGGCACGCAAACCCCCCATCCACTCTGCTGGTCATGAGTCTGCATGTTTACACATTAGCCTGGATACCCTAGGCACGCAAACCCCCATCCACTCTGCTGGTCATGAGTCTGCATGTTTACACATTAGCCTGGATACCCTAGGCAGGCACTGCAAACATTAGCCCCCAAACCCCATCCACTCTGCTGGTCATGAGTCTGCATGTTTACACATTAGCCTGGATCCACCCTGGTCAGGCACACATTAGCCTGGAAACCCCAAACCCCCATCCACTCTGCTGGTCATGAGTCTGCATGTTTACACATTAGCCTGGATACCCTAGGCACGCAAACCCCCATCCACTCTGCTGGTCATGAGTCTGCATGTTTACACATTAGCCTGGATACCCTAGGCACGCAAACCCCATCCACTCTGCTGGTCATGAGTCTGCATGTTTACACATTAGCCTGGATACCCTAGGCACGCAAAAACCCCCATCCACTCTGCTGGTCATGAGTCTGCATGTTTACACATTAGCCTGGATACCCTAGGCACGCAAACCCCATCCACTCTGCTGGTCATGAGTCTGCATGTTTACACATTAGCCTGGATACCCTAGGCACGCAAACCCCATCCACTCTGCTGGTCATGAGTCTGCATGTTTACACATTAGCCTGGATACCCTAGGCACGCAAACCCCATCCACTCTGCTGGTCATGAGTCTGCATGTTTACACATTAGCCTGGATACCCTAGGCACGCAAACCCCATCCACTCTGCTGGTCATGAGTCTGCATGTTTACACATTAGCCTGGATACCCTAGGCACGCAAACCCCATCCACTCTGCTGGTCATGAGTCTGCATGCCTGGATACCCTAGGCACGCAAACCCCCATCCACTCTGCTGGTCATGAGTCTGCATGTTTACACATTAGCCTGGATACCCTAGGCACGCAAACCCCCATCCACTCTGCTGGTCATGAGTCTGCATGTTTACACATTAGCCTGGATGGCAAACCCCCATCCACTCTGCTGGTCATGAGTCTGCATGTTTACACATTAGCCTGGATACCCTAGGCACCCCATCCACTCTGCTGGTCATGAGTCTGCATGTTTACACATTAGCCTGGATACCCTAGGCACGCAAACCCCCATCCACTCTGCTGGTCATGAGTCTGCATGTTTACACATTAGCCTGGATACCCTAGGCACGCAAACCCCCATCCACTCTGCTGGTCATGAGTCTGCATGTTTACACATTAGCCTGGATACCCTAGGCACGCAAACCCCCATCCACTCTGCTGGTCATGAGTCTGCATGTTTACACATTAGCCTGGATACCCTAGGCACGCAAACCCCCATCCACTCTGCTGGTCATGAGTCTGCATGTTTACACATTAGCCTGGATACCCTAGGCACGCAAACCCCCATCCACTCTGCTGGTCATGAGTCTGCATGTTTACACATTAGCCTGGATACCCTAGGCACGCAAACCCCATCCACTCTGCTGGTCATGAGTCTGCATGTTTACACATTAGCCTGGATACCCTAGGCACGCAAACCCCCATCCACTCTGCTGGTCATGAGTCTGCATGTTTACACATTAGCCTGGATACCCCACCATCCACTCTGGGTCATGAGTCTGCAAACCATTAGCCATCCACACGCAAACTGCTGGTCATGAGTCTGCATGTTTACACATTAGCCTGGATACCCTAGGCACGCAAACCCCCATCCACTCTGCTGGTCATGAGTCTGCATGTTTACACATTAGCCTGGATACCCTAGGCACGCAAACCCCATCCACTCTGCTGGTCATGAGTCTGCATGTTTACACATTAGCCTGGATACCCTAGGCACGCAAACCCCCATCCACTCTGCTGGTCATGAGTCTGCATGTTTACACATTAGCCTGGATACCCTAGGCACTCAAACCCCCATCCACTCTGCTGGTCATGAGTCTGCATGTTTACACATTAGCCTGGATACCCTAGGCACGCAAACCCCATCCACTCTGCTGGTCATGAGTCTGCATGTTTACACATTAGCCTGGATACCCTAGGCACGCAAACCCCCATCCACTCTGCTGGTCATGAGTCTGCATGTTTACACATTAGCCTGGATACCCTAGGCACGCAAACCCCCATCCACTCTGCTGGTCATGAGTCTGCATGTTTACACATTAGCCTGGATACCCTAGGCACGCAAACCCCATCCACTCTGCTGGTCATGAGTCTGCATGTTTACACATTAGCCTGGATACCCACGCAAACCCCCATCCACTCTGGGTCATGAGTCTGCATGTTTAACATTAGCCCCCATCCACTCTGCTGGTCATGAGTCTGCATGTTTACACATTAGCCTGGATACCCTAGGCACGCAAACCCCCATCCACTCTGCTGGTCATGAGTCTGCATGTTTACACATTAGCCTGGATACCCTAGGCACGCAAACCCCATCCACTCTGCTGGTCATGAGTCTGCATGTTTACACATTAGCCTGGATACCCTAGGCACGCAAACCCCCATCCACTCTGCTGGTCATGAGTCTGCATGTTTACACATTAGCCTGGATACCCTAGGCACGCAAACCCCCATCCACTCTGCTGGTCATGAGTCTGCATGTTTACACATTAGCCTGGATACCCTAGGCACGCAAACCCCCATCCACTCTGCTGGTCATGAGTCTGCATGTTTACACATTAGCCTGGATACCCTAGGCACGCAAACCCCCATCCACTCTGCTGGTCATGAGTCTGCATGTTTACACATTAGCCTGGATACCCTAGGCACGCAAACCCCATCCACTCTGCTGGTCATGAGTCTGCATGTTTACACATTAGCCTGGATACCCTAGGCACGCAAACCCCCATCCACTCTGCTGGTCATGAGTCTGCATGTTTACACATTAGCCTGGATACCTAGGCACGCAAACCCCCATCCACTCTGCTGGTCATGAGTCTGCATGTTTACACATTAGCCTGGCCTGGCACGCAAACCCCATCCACCTGGTCAGAGTCATGTTTACACATTAGCAAACCCCCCCATCCACTCTGCTGGTCATGAGTCTGCATGTTTACACATTAGCCTGGATACCCTAGGCACGCAAACCCCCATCCACTCTGCTGGTCATGAGTCTTAGCATGTTTGTTTACACACCCCATCCACTTAGCCTGGATACCCTAGGCACGCAAACCCCCATCCACTCTGCTGGTCATGAGTCTGCATGTTTACACATTAGCCTGGATACCCTAGGCACGCAAACCCCATCCACTCTGCTGGTCATGAGTCTGCATGTTTACACATTAGCCTGGATACCCTAGGCACGCAAACCCCCATCCACTCTGCTGGTCATGAGTCTGCATGTTTACACATTAGCCTGGATACCCTAGGCACGCAAACCCCCATCCACTCTGCTGGTCATGAGTCTGCATGTTTACACATTAGCCTGGATACCCTAGGCACGCAAACCCCCATCCACTCTGCTGGTCATGAGTCTGCATGTTTACACATTAGCCTGGATACCCTAGGCACGCAAACCCCCATCCACTCTGCTGGTCATGAGTCTGCATGTTTACACATTAGCCTGGATACCCTAGGCACGCAAACCCCATCCACTCTGCTGGTCATGAGTCTGCATGTTTACACATTAGCCTGGATACCCTAGGCACGCAAACCCCATCCACTCTGCTGGTCATGAGTCTGCATGTTTACACATTAGCCTGGATACCCTAGGCACGCAAACCCCTGGATACCCTATCCACTCTGCTGGTCATGAGTCTGCATGTTTACACATTAGCCTGGATACCCTAGGCACGCAAACCCCCATCCACTCTGCTGGTCATGAGTCTGCATGTTTACACATTAGCCTGGATACCCTAGGCACGCCAAACTCCCCATCCACTCTGCTGGTCATGAGTCTGCATGTTTACACATTAGCCTGGATACCCTAGGCACGCAAACCCCCATCCACTCTGCTGGTCATGAGTCTGCATGTTTACACATTAGCCTGGATACCCTAGGCACGCAAACCCCATCCACTCTGCTGGTCATGAGTCTGCATGTTTACACATTAGCCTGGATACCCTAGGCACGCAAACCCCCATCCACTCTGCTGGTCATGAGTCTGCATGTTTACACATTAGCCTGGATACCTAGGCACGCAAACCCCCATCCACTCTGCTGGTCATGAGTCTGCATGTTTACACATTAGCCTGGATACCCTAGGCACTGCAAACCCCCATCCACTCTGCTGGTCATGAGTCTGCATGTTTACACATTAGCCTGGATACCCTAGGCACGCAAACCCCCATCCACTCTGCTGGTCATGAGTCTGCATGTTTACACATTAGCCTGGATACCCTAGATATCCACTCTGCTGGTCATGAGTCTGCATGTTTACACATTAGCCTGGAACCCTAGGCACCCCCATCCACTCTGCTGGTCATGAGTCTGCATGTTTACACATTAGCCTGGATACCCTAGGCACGCAAACCCCCATCCACTCTGCTGGTCATGAGTCTGCATGTTTACACATTAGCCTGGATACCCTAGGCACGCAAACCCCATCCACTCTGCTGGTCATGAGTCTGCATGTTTACACATTAGCCTGGATACCCTAGGCACGCAAACCCCCATCCACTCTGCTGGTCATGAGTCTGCATGTTTACACATTAGCCTGGATACCCTAGGCACGCAAACCCCATCCACTCTGCTGGTCATGAGTCTGCATGTTTACACATTAGCCTGGATACCCTAGGCACGCAAACCCCCATCCACTCTGCTGGTCATGAGTCTGCATGTTTACACATTAGCCTGGATACCCTAGGCACGCAAACCCCCATCCACTCTGCTGGTCATGAGTCTGCATGTTTACACATTAGCCTGGATACCCTAGGCACGCAAACCCCCATCCACTCTGCTGGTCATGAGTCTGCATGTTTACACATTAGCCTGGATACCCTAGGCACGCAAACCCCATCCACTCTGCTGGTCATGAGTCTGCATGTTTACACATTAGCCTGGATACCCTAGGGTCATGAGTCTGCATGTTTACACAAACCCCCATCCACTCTGCTGGTCATGAGTCTGCATGTTTACACATTAGCCTGGATACCCTAGGCACGCAAACCCCCATCCACTCTGCTGGTCATGAGTCTGCATGTTTACACATTAGCCTGGATACCCTAGGCACGCAAATCCCCATCCACTCTGCTGGTCATGAGTCTGCATGTTTACACATTAGCCTGGATACCCTAGGCACGCAAACCCCATCCACTCTGCTGGTCATGAGTCTGCATGTTTACACATTAGCCTGGATACCCTAGGCACGCAAATCCACCATCCATGTTTACTCTGCTGGTCACTGAGTCTGCATGTTTACACATTAGCCTGGATACCCTAGGCACGCAAACCCCCATCCACTCTGCTGGTCATGAGTCTGCATGTTTACACATTAGCCTGGATACCCTAGGCACGCAAACCCCATCCACTCTGCTGGTCATGAGTCTGCATGTTTACACATTAGCCTGGATACCCTAGGCACGCAAACCCCCATCCACTCTGCTGGTCATGAGTCTGCATGTTTACACATTAGCCTGGATACCCTAGGCACGCAAACCCCCATCCACTCTGCTGGTCATGAGTCTGCATGTTTACACATTAGCCTGGATACCCTAGGCACTCAAACCCCATCCACTCTGCTGGTCATGAGTCTGCATGTTTACACATTAGCCTGGATACCCTAGGCACGCAAACCCCCATCCACTCTGCTGGTCATGAGTCTGCATGTTTACACATTAGCCTGGATACCCTAGGCACGCAAACCCCATCCACTCTGCTGGTCATGAGTCTGCATGTTTACACATTAGCCTGGATACCCTAGGCACGCAAACCCCATCCACTCTGCTGGTCATGAGTCTGCATGTTTACACATTAGCCTGGATACCCTAGGCACGCAAACCCCCATCCACTCTGCTGGTCATGAGTCTGCATGTTTACACATTAGCCTGGATACCCTAGGCACGCAAACCCCCATCCACTCTGCTGGTCATGAGTCTGCATGTTTACACATTAGCCTGGATACCCTAGGCACGCAAACCCCCATCCACTCTGCTGGTCATGAGTCTGCATGTTTACACATTAGCCTGGATACCCTAGGCACGCAAACCCCATCCACTCTGCTGGTCATGAGTCTGCATGTTTACACATTAGCCTGGATACCCTAGGCACGCAAACCCCCATCCACTCTGCTGGTCATGAGTCTGCATGTTTACACATTAGCCTGGATACCCTAGGCACGCAAACCCCCATCCACTCTGCTGGTCATGAGTCTGCATGTTTACACATTAGCCTGGATACCCTAGGCACGCAAACCCCCATCCACTCTGCTGGTCATGAGTCTGCATGTTTACACATTAGCCTGGATACCCTAGGCACGCAAACCCCCATCCACTCTGCTGGTCATGAGTCTGCATGTTTACACATTAGCCTGGATACCCTAGCCTGGATACCCATCCACTCTGCTGGTCATGAGTCTGCATGTTTACAAACCCCCATCCACTCTGCTGGTCATGAGTCTGCATGTTTACACATTAGCCTGGATACCCTAGGCACGCAAACCCCCATCCACTCTGCTGGTCATGAGTCTGCATGTTTACACATTAGCCTGGATACCCTAGGCACGCAAACCCCATCCACTCTGCTGGTCATGAGTCTGCATGTTTACACATTAGCCTGGATACCCTAGGCACGCAAACCCCCATCCACTCTGCTGGTCATGAGTCTGCATGTTTACACATTAGCCTGGATACCCTAGGCACGCAAACCCCATCCACTCTGCTGGTCATGAGTCTGTTTACATGCCTGGATACCCTAGGCATTATCCACTCTGCCTGAGTCTGCATGTTTACCATTAGCCTGGAGGCACGCAAACCCCCATCCACTCTGCTGGTCATGAGTCTGCATGTTTACACATTAGCCTGGATACCCTAGGCACGCAAACCCCCATCCACTCTGCTGGTCATGAGTCTGCATGTTTACACATTAGCCTGGATACCCTAGGCACGCAAACCCCCATCCACTCTGCTGGTCATGAGTCTGCATGTTTACACATTAGCCTGGATACCCTAGGCACGCAAACCCCATCCACTCTGCTGGTCATGAGTCTGCATGTTTACACATTAGCCTGGATACCCTAGGCACGCAAACCCCCATCCACTCTGCTGGTCATGAGTCTGCATGTTTACACATTAGCCTGGATACCCTAGGCACGCAAACCCCCATCCACTCTGCTGGTCATGAGTCTGCATGTTTACACATTAGCCTGGATACCCTAGGCACGCAAACCCCCATCCACTCTGCGCAAATGTTTACCATTAGCCTGGATCCACTCTGCTGGTCATGAGTCTGCATGTTTACACATTAGCCTGGATACCCTAGGCACGCAAACCCCCATCCACTCTGCTGGTCATGAGTCTGCATGTTTACACATTAGCCTGGATACCCTAGGCACGCAAACCCCCATCCACTCTGCTGGTCATGAGTCTGCATGTTTACACATTAGCCTGGATACCCTAGGCACGCAAACCCCATCCACTCTGCTGGTCATGAGTCTGCATGTTTACACATTAGCCTGGATACCCTAGGCACGCAAACCCCATCCACTCTGCTGGTCATGAGTCTGCATGTTTACACATTAGCCTGGATACCCTAGGCACGCAAACCCCCATCCACTCTGCTGGTCATGAGTCTGCATGTTTACACATTAGCCTGGATACCCTAGGCACGCAAACCCCCATCCACTCTGCTGGTCATGAGTCTGCATGTTTACACATTAGCCTGGATACCCTAGGCACGCAAACCCCCATCCACTCTGCTGGTCATGAGTCTGCATGTTTACACATTAGCCTGGATACCCTAGGCACGCAAACCCCATCCACTCTGCTGGTCATGAGTCTGCATGTTTACACATTAGCCTGGATACCCTAGGCACGCAAACCCCATCCACTCTGCTGGTCATGAGTCTGCATGTTTACACATTAGCCTGGATATCCACTAGTCTGCAGCCTGCCCTAAACCCCCCATCCACTCTGCTGGTCATGAGTCTGCATGTTTACACATTAGCCTGGATACCCTAGGCACGCAAACCCCCATCCACTCTGCTGGTCATGAGTCTGCATGTTTACACATTAGCCTGGATACCCTAGGCACGCAAACCCCCATCCACTCTGCTGGTCATGAGTCTGCATGTTTACACATTAGCCTGGATACCCTAGGCACGCAAACCCCATCCACTCTGCTGGTCATGAGTCTGCATGTTTACACATTAGCCTGGATACCCTAGGCACGCAAACCCCCATCCACTCTGCTGGTCATGAGTCTGCATGTTTACACATTAGCCTGGATACCCTAGGCACGCAAACCCCCATCCACTCTGCTGGTCATGAGTCTGCATGCTGGGATACCCTAGGCACGTCCACTCTGCTGGTCATGAGTCTGCATGTTTACACATTAGCCTGGATACCCTAGGCACGCAAACCCCCATCCACTCTGCTGGTCATGAGTCTGCATGTTTACACATTAGCCTGGATACCCTAGGCACGCAAACCCCATCCACTCTGCTGGTCATGAGTCTGCATGTTTACACATTAGCCTGGATACCCTAGGCACGCAAACCCCCATCCACTCTGCTGGTCATGAGTCTGCATGTTTACACATTAGCCTGGATACCCTAGGCACGCAAACCCCCATCCACTCTGCTGGTCATGAGTCTGCATGTTTACACATTAGCCTGGATACCCTAGGCACGCAAACCCCCATCCACTCTGCTGGTCATGAGTCTGCATGTTTACACATTAGCCTGGATACCCTAGGCACGCAAACCCCATCCACTCTGCTGGTCATGAGTCTGCATGTTTACACATTAGCCTGGATACCCTAGGCACGCAAACCCCATCCACTCTGCTGGTCATGAGTCTGCATGTTTACACATTAGCCTGGATACCCTAGGCACGTCAAACCCCCATCCACTCTGCTGGTCATGAGTCTGCATGTTTACACATTAGCCTGGATACCCTAGGCACGCAAACCCCATCCACTCTGCTGGTCATGAGTCTGCATGTTTACACATTAGCCTGGATACCCTAGGCACGCAAACCCCATCCACTCTGCTGGTCATGAGTCTGCATGTTTACACATTAGCCTGGATACCCTAGGCACGCAAACCCCATCCACTCTGCTGGTCATGAGTCTGCATGTTTACACATTAGCCTGGATACCCTAGGCACGCAAACCCCCATCCACTCTGCTGGTCATGAGTCTGCATGTTTACACATTAGCCTGGATACCCTAGGCACGCAAACCCCCATCCACTCTGCTGGTCATGAGTCTGCATGTTTACACATTAGCCTGGATACCCTAGGCACGCAAACCCCCATCCACTCTGCTGGTCATGAGTCTGCATGTTTACACATTAGCCTGGATACCCTAGGCACGCAAACCCCATCCACTCTGCTGGTCATGAGTCTGCATGTTTACACATTAGCCTGGATACCCTAGGCACGCAAACCCCATCCACTCTGCTGGTCATGAGTCTGCATGTTTACACATTAGCCTGGATACCCTAGGCACGCAAACCCCCATCCACTCTGCTGGTCATGAGTCTGCATGTTTACACATTAGCCTGGATACCCTAGGCACGCAAACCCCCATCCACTCTGCTGGTCATGAGTCTGCATGTTTACACATTAGCCTGGATACCCTAGGCACGCAAACCCCCATCCACTCTGCTGGTCATGAGTCTGCATGTTTACACATTAGCCTGGATACCCTAGGCACGCAAACCCCATCCACTCTGCTGGTCATTAGCCTGGAGTCTGCATGTTTACACATTAGCCTGGATACCCTAGGCACGCAAATCCCCATCCACTCTGCTGGTCATGAGTCTGCATGTTTACACATTAGCCTGGATACCCTAGGCACGCAAACCCCCATCCACTCTGCTGGTCATGAGTCTGCATGTTTACACATTAGCCTGGATACCCTAGGCACGCAAACCCCCATCCACTCTGCTGGTCATGAGTCTGCATGTTTACACATTAGCCTGGATACCCTAGGCACGCAAACCACCATCCACTCTGCTGGTCATGAGTCTGCATGTTTACACATTAGCCTGGATACCCTAGGCACGCAAACCCCCATCCACTCTGCTGGTCATGAGTCTGCATGTTTACACATTAGCCTGGATACCCTAGGCACTCAAACCCCATCCACTCTGCTGGTCATGAGTCTGCATGTTTACACATTAGCCTGGATACCCTAGGCACGCAAACCCCCATCCACTCTGCTGGTCATGAGTCTGCATGTTTACACATGAGCCTGGATACCCTAGGCACCCAAACCCCCATCCACTCTGCTGGTCATGAGTCTGCATGTTTACACATTAGCCTGGATACCCTAGGCACGCAAACCACCATCCACTCTGCTGGTCATGAGTCTGCATGTTTACACTGCATTAGCCTGGATACCCTAGGCACGCAAACCACCATCCACTCTGCTGGTCATGAGTCTGCATGTTTACACATTAGCCTGGATACCCTAGGCACGCAAACCCCCATCCACTCTGCTGGTCATGAGTCTGCATGTTTACACATTAGCCTGGATACCCTAGGCACGCAAACCCCATCCACTCTGCTGGTCATGAGTCTGCATGTTTACACATTAGCCTGGATACCCTAGGGTCACGCAAATACCCCCATCCACTCTGCTGGTCATGAGTCTGCATGTTTACACATTAGCCTGGATACCCTAGGCACGCAAACCCCCATCCACTCTGCTGGTCATGAGTCTGCATGTTTACACATTAGCCTGGATACCCTAGGCACGCAAACCCCCATCCACTCTGCTGGTCATGAGTCTGCATGTTTACACATTAGCCTGGATACCCTAGGCACGCAAACCCCCATCCACTCTGCTGGTCATGAGTCTGCATGTTTACACATTAGCCTGGATACCCTAGGCACGCAAACCCCCATCCACTCTGCTGGTCATGAGTCTGCATGTTTACACATTAGCCTGGATACCCTAGGCACGCAAACCCCCATCCACTCTGCTGGTCATGAGTCTGCATGTTTACACATTAGCCTGGATACCCTAGGCACGCAAACCCCCATCCACTCTGCTGGTCATGAGTCTGCATGTTTACACATTAGCCTGGATACCCTAGGCACTCAAACCCCCATCCACTCTGCTGGTCATGAGTCTGCATGTTTACACATTAGCCTGGATACCCTAGGCACTGCAAACCCCATCCACTCTGCTGGTCATGAGTCTGCATGTTTACACATTAGCCTGGATACCCTAGGCACGCAAACCCCCATCCACTCTGCTGGTCATGAGTCTGCATGTTTACACATTAGCCTGGATACCCTAGGCACGCAAACCACCATCCACTCTGCTGGTCATGAGTCTGCATGTTTACACATTAGCCTGGATACCCTAGGCACGCAAACCCCCATCCACTCTGCTGGTCATGAGTCTGCATGTTTACACATTAGCCTGGATACCCTAGGCACATTACTCTGCCTGGTTTATACCCTGGAGGCACGCAAACCCCCATCCACTCTGCTGGTCATGAGTCTGCATGTTTACACATTAGCCTGGATACCCTAGGCACTCAAACCCCCATCCACTCTGCTGGTCATGAGTCTGCATGTTTACACATTAGCCTGGATACCCTAGGCACGCAAACCCCCATCCACTCTGCTGGTCATGAGTCTGCATGTTTACACATTAGCCTGGATACCCTAGGCACGCAAACCCCCATCCACTCTGCTGGTCATGAGTCTGCATGTTTACACATTAGCCTGGATACCCTAGGCACGCAAACCCCATCCACTCTGCTGGTCATGAGTCTGCATGTTTACACATTAGCCTGGATACCCTAGGCACGCAAACCCCATCCACTCTGCTGGTCATGAGTCTGCATGTTTACACATTAGCCTGGATACCCTAGGCACGCAAACCCCCATCCACTCTGCTGGTCATGAGTCTGCATGTTTACACATTAGCCTGGATACCCTAGGCACGCAAACCCCCATCCACTCTGCTGGTCATGAGTCTGCATGTTTACACATTAGCCTGGATACCCTAGGCACGCAAACCCCCATCCACTCTGCTGGTCATGAGTCTGCATGTTTACACATTAGCCTGGATACCCTAGGCACGCAAACCCCATCCACTCTGCTGGTCATGAGTCTGCATGTTTACACATTAGCCTGGATACCCACGCAAACCCCATCCACTCTGCTGGTCATGAGTCTGCATGTTTACACATTAGCCTGGATACCCTAGGCACCAAACCCCCATCCACTCTGCTGGTCATGAGTCTGCATGTTTACACATTAGCCTGGATACCCTAGGCACGCAAACCCCCATCCACTCTGCTGGTCATGAGTCTGCATGTTTACACATTAGCCTGGATACCCTAGGCACGCAAACCCCATCCACTCTGCTGGTCATGAGTCTGCATGTTTACACATTAGCCTGGATACCCTAGGCACGCAAACCCCATCCACTCTGCTGGTCATGAGTCTGCATGTTTACACATTAGCCTGGATACCCTAGGCACGCAAACCCCCATCCACTGCTGTTTACTGGTCCCTAGGCACGCAAACCCCATCCACTCTGCTGGTCAGAGTCTGCATGTTTACACATTAGCCTGGATACCCTAGGCACGCAAACCCCCATCCACTCTGCTGGTCATGAGTCTGCATGTTTACACATTAGCCTGGATACCCTAGGCACGGCAAACCCCATCCACTCTGCTGGTCATGAGTCTGCATGTTTACACATTAGCCTGGATACCCTAGGCACGCAAACCCCCATCCACTCTGCTGGTCATGAGTCTGCATGTTTACACATTAGCCTGGATACCCTAGGCACTCAAACCCCCATCCACTCTGCTGGTCATGAGTCTGCATGTTTACACATTAGCCTGGATACCCTAGGCACGCAAACCCCATCCACTCTGCTGGTCACGAGTCTGCATGTTTACACATTAGCCTGGATACCCTAGGCACCCTAGCAAAAACCCCATCCACTCTGCTGGTCATGAGTCTGCATGTTTACACATTAGCCTGGATACCCTAGGCACGCAAACCCCATCCACTCTGCTGGTCATGAGTCTGCATGTTTACACATTAGCCTGGATACCCTAGGCACGCAAACCCCCATCCACTCTGCTGGTCATGAGTCTGCATGTTTACACATTAGCCTGGATACCCTAGGCACGCAAACCCCATCCACTCTGCTGGTCATGAGTCTGCATGTTTACACATTAGCCTGGATACCCTAGGCACGCAAACCCCCATCCACTCTGCTGGTCATGAGTCTGCATGTTTACACATTAGCCTGGATACCCTAGGCACGCAAAACCCCCATCCACTCTGCTGGTCATGAGTCTGCATGTTTACACATTAGCCTGGATACCCTAGGCACGCAAACCCCCATCCACTCTGCTGGTCATGAGTCTGCATGTTTACACATTAGCCTGGATACCCTAGGCACGCAAACCCCCATCCACTCTGCTGGTCATGAGTCTGCATGTTTACACATTAGCCTGGATACCCTAGGCACGCAAACCCCATCCACTCTGCTGGTCATGAGTCTGCATGTTTACACATTAGCATTAGCCTGGATACCCTAGGCACGCAAACCCCCATCCACTCTGCTGGTCATGAGTCTGCATGTTTACACATTAGCCTGGATACCCTAGGCACTCAAACCCCCATCCACTCTGCTGGTCATGAGTCTGCATGTTTACACATTAGCCTGGATACCCTAGGCACGCAAACCCCCATCCACTCTGCTGGTCATGAGTCTGCATGTTTACACATGAGCCTGGATACCCTAGGCACCCAAACCCCCATCCACTCTGCTGGTCATGAGTCTGCATGTTTACACATTAGCCTGGATACCCTAGGCACGCAAACCACCATCCACTCTGCTGGTCATGAGTCTGCATGTTTACACATTAGCCTGGATACCCTAGGCACGCAAACCACCATCCACTCTGCTGGTCATGAGTCTGCATGTTTACACATTAGCCTGGATACCCTAGGCACGCAAACCCCCATCCACTCTGCTGGTCATGAGTCTGCATGTTTACACATTAGCCTGGATACCCTAGGCACGCAAATCCCCATCCACTCTGCTGGTCATGAGTCTGCATGTTTACACATTAGCCTGGATACCCTAGGCACGCAAACCCCCATCCACTCTGCTGGTCATGAGTCTGCATGTTTACACATTAGCCTGGATACCCTAGGCACTCAAACCCCATCCACTCTGCTGGTCATGAGTCTGCATGTTTACACATTAGCCTGGATACCCTAGGCACGCAAACCCCCATCCACTCTGCTGGTCATGAGTCTGCATGTTTACACATTAGCCTGGATACCCTAGGCACGCAAACCCCATCCACTCTGCTGGTCAGCCTGGATACCCTACCACGCAAACCCCCATCCACTCTGCTGGTCATGAGTCTGCATGTTTACACATTAGCCTGGAAAGGCCCAAACCCCCATCCACTCTGCTGGTCATGAGTCTGCATGTTTACACATTAGCCTGGATACCCTAGGCACGCAAACCCCCATCCACTCTGCTGGTCATGAGTCTGCATGTTTACACATTAGCCTGGATACCCTAGGCACGCAAACCCCCATCCACTCTGCTGGTCATGAGTCTGCATGTTTACACATTAGCCTGGATACCCTAGGCACGCAAACCCCCATCCACTCTGCTGGTCATGAGTCTGCATGTTTACACATTAGCCTGAGTCTGCATACCCTAGGCACGCAAACCCCATCCACTCTGCTGGTCATGAGTCTGCATGTTTACACATTAGCCTGGATACCCTAGGCACGCAAACCCCATCCACTCTGCTGGTCATGAGTCTGCATGTTTACACATTAGCCTGGATACCCTAGGCACGCAAACCCCCATCCACTCTGCTGGTCATGAGTCTGCATGTTTACACATTAGCCTGGATACCCTAGGCACGCAAACCCCCATCCACTCTGCTGGTCATGAGTCTGCATGTTTACACATTAGCCTGGATACCCTAGGCACGGCATCCACTCTGCTGGTCATGAGTCTGCAAACCCCCATCCACTCTGCTGGTCATGAGTCTGCATGTTTACACATTAGCCTGGATACCCTAGGCACGCAAACCCCATCCACTCTGCTGGTCATCTGCATGTTTACTTAGCCTGGATACTGGTCCACTCTGAGTCTGCATGTTTACACATTAGCCTGGATACCCTAGGCACGCAAACCCCCATCCACTCTGCTGGTCATGAGTCTGCATGTTTACACATTAGCCTGGATACCCTAGGCACGCAAACCCCCATCCACTCTGCTGGTCATGAGTCTGCATGTTTACACATTAGCCTGGATACCCTAGGCACGCAAACCCCCATCCACTCTGCTGGTCATGAGTCTGCATGTTTACACATTAGCCTGGATACCCTAGGCACGCAAACCCCCATCCACTCTGCTGGTCATGAGTCTGCATGTTTACACATTAGCCTGGATACCCTAGGCACTCAAACCCCCATCCACTCTGCTGGTCATGAGTCTGCATGTCACATTAGCCTGAGTCCCTAGGCACTCAAACCCCATCCACTCTGCTGGTCATGAGTCTGCATGTTTACACATTAGCCTGGATACCCTAGGCACGCAAACCCCCATCCACTCTGCTGGTCATGAGTCTGCATGTTTACACATTAGCCTGGATACCCTAGGCACGCAAACCCCATCCACTCTGCTGGTCATGAGTCTGCATGTTTACACATTAGCCTGGATACCCTAGGCACGCAAACCCCCATCCACTCTGCTGGTCATGAGTCTGCATGTTTACACATTAGCCTGGATACCCTAGGCACGCAAACCCCCATCCACTCTGCTGGTCATGAGTCTGCATGTTTACACATTAGCCTGGATACCCTAGGCACGCAAACCCCCATCCACTCTGCTGGTCATGAGTCTGCATGTTTACACATTAGCCTGGATACCCTAGGCACGCAAACCCCATCCACTCTGCTGGTCATGAGTCTGCATGTTTACACATTAGCCTGGATACCCTAGGCACGCAAACCCCCATCCACTCTGCTGGTCATGAGTCTGCATGTTTACACATTAGCCTGGATACCCTAGGCACGCAAACCCCATCCACTCTGCTGGTCATGAGTCTGCATGTTTACACATTAGCCTGGATACCCTAGGCACGCAAACCCCCATCCACTCTGCTGGTCATGAGTCTGCATGTTTACACATTAGCCTGGATACCCTAGGCACGCAAACCCCATCCACTCTGCTGGTCATGAGTCTGCATGTTTACACATTAGCCTGGATACCCTAGGCACGCAAACCCCATCCACTCTGCTGGTCATGAGTCTGCATGTTTACACATTAGCCTGGATACCCTAGGCACGCAAACCCCCATCCACTCTGCTGGTCATGAGTCTGCATGTTTACACATTAGCCTGGATACCCTAGGCACGCAAATCCACCATCCACTGCATGTTTACTGGTCCCTAGGCACGCAAACCACCATCCACTCTGAGTCTGCATGTTTACACATTAGCCTGGATACCCTAGGCACGCAAACCCCCATCCACTCTGCTGGTCATGAGTCTGCATGTTTACACATTAGCCTGGATACCCTAGGCACGCAAACCCCATCCACTCTGCTGGTCATGAGTCTGCATGTTTACACATTAGCCTGGATACCCTAGGCACGCAAACCCCCATCCACTCTGCTGGTCATGAGTCTGAGTCTGCATGTTTACATGTTTACATTAGCCTGGATACCCTAGGCACGCAAACCCCATCCACTCTGCTGGTCATGAGTCTGCATGTTTACACATTAGCCTGGATACCCTAGGCACGCAAACCCCCATCCACTCTGCTGGTCATGAGTCTGCATGTTTACACATTAGCCTGGATACCCTAGGCACGCAAACCCCATCCACTCTGCTGGTCATGAGTCTGCATGTTTACACATTAGCCTGGATACCCTAGGCACGCAAACCCCATCCACTCTGCTGGTCATGAGTCTGCATGTTTACACATTAGCCTGGATACCTGCTGGTCAGGCACACATTAGCAAAGGCCCCCCCATCCACTCTGCTGGTCATGAGTCTGCATGTTTACACATTAGCCTGGATACCCTAGGCACGCAAACCCCCATCCACTCTGCTGGTCACGAGTCTGCATGTTTACACATTAGCCTGGATACCCTAGGCACGCAAACCCCCATCCACTCTGCTGGTCACGAGTCTGCATGTTTACACATTAGCCTGGATACCCTAGGCACGCAAACCCCCATCCACTCTGCTGGTCATGAGTCTGCATGTTTACACATTAGCCTGGATACCCTAGGCACGCAAACCCCCATCCACTCTGCTGGTCATGAGTCTGCATGTTTACACATTAGCCTGGATACCCTAGGCACTTTACAAACCCCCATCCACTCTGCTGGTCATGAGTCTGCATGTTTACACATTAGCCTGGATACCCTAGGCACGCAAACCCCATCCACTCTGCTGGTCATGAGTCTGCATGTTTACACATTAGCCTGGATACCCTAGGCACCCAAACCCCCATCCACTCTGCTGGTCATGAGTCTGCATGTTTACACATTAGCCTGGATACCCTAGGCACGCAAAACCCCATCCACTCTGCTGGTCATGAGTCTGCATGTTTACACATTAGCCTGGATACCCTAGGCACGCAAACCCCCATCCACTCTGCTGGTCATGAGTCTGCATGTTTACACATTAGCCTGGATACCCTAGGCACGCAAATCCCAATCCACTCTGCTGGTCATGAGTCTGCATGTTTACACATTAGCCTGGATACCCTAGGCACGCAAACCCCATCCACTCTGCTGGTCATGAGTCTGCATGTTTACACATTAGCCTGGATACCCTAGGCACTCAAACCCCCATCCACTCTGCTGGTCATGAGTCTGCATGTTTACACATTAGCCTGGATACCCTAGGCACGCAAACCCCCCATCCACTCTGCTGGTCATGAGTCTGCATGTTTACACATGAGCCTGGATACCCTAGGCACCCAAACCCCCATCCACTCTGCTGGTCATGAGTCTGCATGTTTACACATTAGCCTGGATACCCTAGGCACGCAAACCCCATCCACTCTGCTGGTCATGAGTCTGCATGTTTACACATTAGCCTGGATACCCTAGGCACGCAAACCCCATCCACTCTGCTGGTCATGAGTCTGCATGTCTGCATGTTTACATTAGCCTGGATACCCTAGGCATTAGCCTGGATACCCTAGGCACTCAAACCCCATCCACTCTGCTGGTCATGAGTCTGCATGTTTACACATTAGCCTGGATACCCTAGGCACGCAAACCCCCATCCACTCTGCTGGTCATGAGTCTGCATGTTTACACATTAGCCTGGATACCCTAGGCACGCAAACCCCCATCCACTCTGCTGGTCATGAGTCTGCATGTTTACACATTAGCCTGGATACCCTAGGCACGCAAATCCCCATCCACTCTGCTGGTCATGAGTCTGCATGTTTACACATTAGCCTGGATACCCTAGGCACGCAAACCCCCATCCACTCTGCTGGTCATGAGTCTGCATGTTTACACATTAGCCTGGATACCCTAGGCACTCAAACCCCCATCCACTCTGCTGGTCATGAGTCTGCATGTTTACACATTAGCCTGGATACCCTAGGCACGTTAACCACCATCCACTCTGCTGGTCACGAGTCTGCATGTTTACACATTAGCCTGGATACCCTAGGCACGCAAACCCCCATCCACTCTGCTGGTCACGAGTCTGCATGTTTACACATTAGCCTGGATACCCTAGGCACGCAAACCACCATCCACTCTGCTGGTCACGAGTCTGCATGTTTACACATTAGCCTGGATACCCTAGGCACGCAAACCCCCATCCACTCTGCTGGTCACGAGTCTGCATGTTTACACATTAGCCTGGATACCCTAGGCACGCAAATCCCCATCCACTCTGCTGGTCACGAGTCTGCATGTTTACACATTAGCCTGGATACCCTAGGCACGCAAACCCCCATCCACTCTGCTGGTCATGAGTCTGCATGTTTACACATTAGCCTGGATACCCTAGGCACGCAAAACCCCATCCACTCTGCTGGTCATGAGTCTGCATGTTTACACATTAGCCTGGATACCCTAGGCACGCAAAAATCCATCCACTCTGCTGGTCATGAGTCTGCATGTTTACACATTAGCCTGGATACCCTAGGCACGCAAACCCCCATCCACTCTGCTGGTCATGAGTCTGCATGTTTACACATTAGCCTGGATACCCTAGGCACGCAAATCCCCATCCACTCTGCTGGTCATGAGTCTGCATGTTTACACATTAGCCTGGATACCCTAGGCACGCAAACCCCCATCCACTCTGCTGGTCATGAGTCTGCATGTTTACACATTAGCCTGGATACCCTAGGCACTCAAACCCCCATCCACTCTGCTGGTCATGAGTCTGCATGTTTACACATTAGCCTGGATACCCTAGGCACGCAAACCCCCATCCACTCATGCTGCATGTCATGAGTCTGCATGTTTACACAGAGCCTGGATACCCTAGGCACCCAAACCCCCATCCACTCTGCTGGTCATGAGTCTGCATGTTTACACATTAGCCTGGATACCCTAGGCACGCAAACCACCATCCACTCTGCTGGTCATGAGTCTGCATGTTTACACATTAGCCTGGATACCCTAGGCACGCAAACCACCATCCACTCTGCTGGTCATGAGTCTGCATGTTTACACATTAGCCTGGATACCCTAGGCACGCAAACCCCCATCCACTCTGCTGGTCATGAGTCTGCATGTTTACACATTAGCCTGGATACCCTAGGCACGCAAACCCCATCCACTCTGCTGGTCATGAGTCTGCATGTTTACACATTAGCCTGGATCCACCTGCTAGGCACATTAGCAAACCCCCCCATCCACTCTGCTGGTCATGAGTCTGCATGTTTACACATTAGCCTGGATACCCTAGGCACGCAAACCCCATCCACTCTGCTGGTCATGAGTCTGCATGTTTACACATTAGCCTGGATACCCTAGGCACGCAAACCCCCATCCACTCTGCTGGTCATGAGTCTGCATGTTTACACATTAGCCTGGATACCCTAGGCACGCAAACCACCATCCACTCTGCTGGTCATGAGTCTGCATGTTTACACATTAGCCTGGATACCTAGGCACGCAAACCACCATCCACTCTGCTGGTCATGAGTCTGCATGTTTACACATTAGCCTGGATACCCTAGGCACGCAAACCCCCATCCACTCTGCTGGTCATGAGTCTGCATGTTTACACATTAGCCTGGATACCCTAGGCACGCAAACCCCCATCCACTCTGCTGGTCATGAGTCTGCATGTTTACACATTAGCCTGGATACCCTAGGCACGCAAACCCCCATCCACTCTGCTGGTCATGAGTCTGCATGTTTACACATTAGCCTGGATACCCTAGGCACTCAAACCCCCATCCACTCTGCTGGTCATGAGTCTGCATGTTTACACATTAGCCTGGATACCCTAGGCACGCAAACCACCATCCACTCTGCTGGTCATGAGTCTGCATGTTTACACATTAGCCTGGATACCCTAGGCACGCAAACCACCATCCACTCTGCTGGTCATGAGTCTGCATGTTTACACATTAGCCTGGATACCCTAGGCACGCAAAACCCCATCCACTCTGCTGGTCATGAGTCTGCATGTTTACACATTAGCCTGGATACCCTAGGCACGCACACATTAGCCTGGATACCCTAGGCACGCAAAACCCCATCCACTCTGCTGGTCATGAGTCTGCATGTTTACACATTAGCCTGGATACCCTAGGCACGCAAACCCCCATCCACTCTGCTGGTCATGAGTCTGCATGTTTACACATTAGCCTGGATACCCTAGGCACTCAAACCCCCATCCACTCTGCTGGTCATGAGTCTGCATGTTTACACATTAGCCTGGATACCCTAGGCACGCAAACCACCATCCACTCTGCTGGTCATGAGTCTGCATGTTTACACATTAGCCTGGATACCCTAGGCACGCAAACCCCCATCCACTCTGCTGGTCATGAGTCTGCATGTTTACACATTAGCCTGGATACCCTAGGCACGCAAACCCCCATCCACTCTGCTGGTCATGAGTCTGCATGTTTACACATTAGCCTGGATACCCTAGGCACGCAAACCCCCATCCACTCTGCTGGTCATGAGTCTGCCTGTGGACCTCCAGTGCATTCAAACCCTTTTACTTCTTTCCACATTTTGTTAAGTTACAGCTTTATTCGAAAATGGATCAAATTCATTTCCTCATCAATCTACACACAATACCCCATGATAACAAAGCGAAAACAGGTTTTTAGAAATGTTTGCAAATGTATTTTAAAAAATAATCATAATTTAAATATATTTACATAAGTATTCAGACCCTTTGCTATGAGACTCGAAATTGAGCTCCGGTACATCCTATTTACATGTTTCTACAACTTGATTGGAGTCCACCTGTGGTAAATTCAATTGATTGGACATGATTTGGAAAGGCACACACCTGTCTCTATAATGTCCCACAGTTGACAGTGCATGTCAGAGCAAAAAACAAGCCATGAGGTCGAAGGAATTGTCTGTAGAGCTCCGAGACAGGATTGGGTTGAGGCACAGATCTGGGGAAGGGTACCAAAAAATGTCTGCAGCATTTAAGGTTCCCAAGAACACAGTGGCCTCCATCTTTCTTAAATGGAAGAAGTTTGGAACCACCAAGACTCTTCCTAGAGCTGGCCGCCTGGCCAAACTGAAAAATCATGGGAGAAGGGCCTTGGTCAGGGATGTGACCAGGAACCCGATGGTCAGCCTGACAAAGCTCCAGAGTTCCTCTGTGGAGATGGGAAAACCTTCCGGAAAGACAACCACCTCTGCAGCACGACACCAATCAGGCCTTTATGGTAGAGTGGACAGACAGAAGCCACTCCTCAGTAAAAGGCACATGACTGCCCGCTTGGAGTTTGCCAAAAGTTACCCAAAGGACTCTCAGACCATGAGAAACAAGATTTTCTGTTCTGATGAAACCTAGATTGAACTCTTTGTTCTGAATGCTAAGCGTCACGTCTGGCGGAAACCTGGCACCATCCCTACGGTGAAACATGGTGGTGGCAGCATCATGGTGTGGGGATGTTTTTCAGCTGCAGGGACTGGGAGACTAGTCAGGATCATGGGAAAGATGAAAGGAACAAAGTACATCCTTGATGAAAACCTGCTCCAGAGCACTCAGCACCTCAGACTGGGGCGAAGGTTCATCTTCCAACAGAACCCTAAGCACACAGCCAAGACAACACAAGAGTGGTTTCGGGACAAGTCTGAATGTCCTTGAGTGGCCCAGCCAGAGATCCGGACTTGAACCCGATCAAACATCTCTGGAGAGACCTGAAAATAGCTGTGCAGCGACACTCCCCATCCACCTGACAGAGCAGGAGATGATCTGCAGATATCTGCCAAAGTTGCTTCAACAATGGGTCTGAATACTTATGTAAATGTGATATTTCAGTTTATTTTAAATGTTATTTGGTCAAACATTTCTACAACCTTTTTGCTTTGTCATTATGGTGTATTGTGTGTAGATTGATGAGGGGGGGAAAACTATATAATCCATTTTAGAATAAGGCTGTAACGTAACAAAATGTGGAAAAACTCAAGGGGTCGGAATACTTTCTGAAAGCACTGTAATTCTGGATATTAAAAAAAGGTTTAAACTATACCAAACTGTTTACAAATCTAATTGGCTTATGTTTGATCGTTTACAGTAATAAGGTCAGGTAATTTCCTGCAAGAGGAACTCAGCTGTCAGCTATAAATTATCAGTTGTTTAGCTTGTGAACCCCTGCCCTCATAATATTTTCATACTTTATAAATACATCCTATTATTTGTCAGATGAAATGCATTCAGGAATTTCCCCTGCCCATGTGAAAGCCTGATAGGATGTATTGGTGGAGGGAAAACCAGAGAACATGATCTGATATTACATTTGAGTCATTTAACTCGTATCCAGAGCGACTGAGTGCATTCATCTTAAGAGAGCTAGGTGGGACATAGTAAGTAAAGTAGCTATCAGCAAAGTCAGTGCTAGTGGGGAAAGAAAGTGTGAGTGTTAGTTCACAAAAATGCAAGGATGTAAAAAGAAAACACATATCTTTTTATATTAAGCAATATTGTTGGAAGTTTGTTCTCGTCAATGATTATGTTTTTTTTTCACGTTGTACTGGCATATACCAATGATGTACAATAAATAAGCCCTGGATTGGTGATGCTATGTATTGGCCATTAAGAGGCTTTGAAACCACCGGTCGGCCATATTGGTACTGCCCAGTAGGAGCAGTGCTCCATAGTAATGAATGGAATTCTACAGTATTTCAAGTAAATGTTTCAAGGACAAAATGACATATATTCTTTTGTAGTGGGGACAGAAACATTAGAACTTTCAATTTCGCTCACATAATATAGTTTTAAAGTTCAGTTGTCTGTGAAAACAAATGTAGATGTTAATAAATGGTTTGATAGAGCTTCCAGAATATTTTTTTTTACAACGGTGGGGGAGTTCCAAGATGGAGGTGCAGTGGCTTCAAAACAGCGCCCCCTGTTATCCATCTAGTGTATATATAAATGATCTGGTACATACTTACACTGAGTGCACAAAACATTAGGAACACCTGCTCCTTCCATGACATAGACTGACCACGTGAAAACTATGATTCCTTATTGATGTCACTGGTTAAATCCACTTCAATCAGTGTAGATAAAGGGAAAGTGACAGGTTAAAGAAGGGTTTTGTATGTGTGCCATCCAGAGGGTGAATGGGCAAGACAAAAGATTTAAGTGTCTTTGAACAGAGTATGGTACACAGACTTCTTAATTGGGGAGGACGGGCTCGTGGTAATAACTGGAGCGGAATAGGTGGAATGGTATTAAATACATCAAACACATGGTTTCCATGTGTATGCTGTATGTTGGAACCATTATGGCTCTATGTTGGAACCATTATGGCTCTATGTTAGAACCATTTTGGCTCTATGTTAGAACCATTTTGGCTGTATGTTGGAACTTCGTTCCAGTACGAGCCGTCCTCCTCTCAGCAGCCTCCACTGGCTCCACACCTGTTGTTTATGTCTACTGGTATGGTAATAGGTGTCAGGGACACTGGTTTGAGTGTGTCAAGAACTGCAACGCTGCTGGGTTTTTCATGCTCAACAGTTTCCCTTGTGTATCAAGATCCACATCCAACCAATTTGACACCACTGTGTGAAGCATTGGAGTCAACATGGGCCAGCATCCCTGTGGAACGCTTTTGACACCTTGTAAAGTCCGTGGCCCGACAAATTGAGGCTGTTCTGAGGGCAAAGGGGTTGCAACTCAATATTACGAACGCATTCCTAATGTTTTGCACACTCAGTGTACAGTCAGGGGTGTTGAGCTCACAATTAAAACTATTTAATATTTCTCAGGAGACCCAAAACAACACGTGCCACAACACATTCACCCCATATGACGCCTCTGCAACAATGGGGCGGCAGGTCAAATACATAACAATCATGTCCCTGAATATGGCTATATGAAGCCGAACAATGTAGTCTGTTATTATGAATTTATCAAATGTGACATTAATTGGATTGTATGACATTGAGAGAGGCCCTCTGACAGCTACAGGGACACCTCAGAGGAAATCATTGGGAAAGATTATAATGCTCTCAGCTCGCCTCTCCCTTGCAATTAGTCTGATGGTGTAATCCACTTCTCTGTAAACGGATGCCATATCTAATCAACATTCCAACGCTCGGCTAATTAGTAGGCCATCTCATCTGGGGGAGGATTCTACTGCTGCTACTGATCTCTACCCTGCATCCTAATGGTTCCAACATAGAGCCAAAATGGTTCCAACATAGAGCCAAAATAGTTCCAACATACAGCCATAATGGTTCCAACATAGAGCCATAATGGTTCCAACATAGAGCCAAAACGGTTCCAACATAGAGCCAAAACGGTTCCAACATAGAGCCAAAACGGTTCCAACATAGAGCCATAATGGTTCCAACATAGAGCCAAAACGGTTCCAACATAGAGCCAAAACGGTTCCAACATAGAGCCAAAATGGTTCCAACATAGAGCCATAATGGTTCTAACATAGAGCCATAATTGTCACGTTCTGACCTTTATTTCCTTTGTTTTGTCATTATTTAGTATGGTCAGGGCGTGAGTTGGGGTGGGCAGTCTATGTTTGTTTTTCTATGATTTGGGTATTTCTATGTTTCGGCCTAGTATGGTTCTCAATCAGAGGCAGGTGTCATTAGTTGTCTCTGATTGAGAATCATACTTAGGTAGCCTGGGTTTCACTGTGTGTTTGTGGGTGATTGTTCCTGTCTCTGTGTTTGCACCAGATAGAACTGTTTAGTTTTTTTTCACATTTATTGTTTTGTTAGTTAATTCATGTCTAGTTCCTTTATTAAAGAACATGAATAACCACCACGCTGCATTTTGGTCCGCTTCTCCTTCACCACAGGAAAACCCTTACAATAATGGTTCCAACATAGAGCCATAATGGTTCCAACATACAGCCAAAATGGTTCCAACATAGAGCCATAATGGTTCCAACATACAGCCAAAATGGTTCTAACATAGAGCCATAATGGTTCCAACATACAGCCAAAATGGTTCTAACATAGAGCCATAATGGTTCCAACATAGAGCCATAATGGTTCCAACATACAGCCAAAATGGTTCCAACATACAGCCAAAATGGTTCCAACATACAGCCAAAATGGTTCCAACATAGAGCCATAATGGTTCCAACATAGAGCCATAATGGAAGAGTCAAAGGAAGCACAGAGTGAGATTAATTCCCCAGTTTATTTTATGAAACAATTACGATTTTATTTGTCAGGGGTCTTTACTGTAAAAACACAAACTCGGATTAAGTTAATTCGACTCCAAATGGGTGAATGTCACTGGATAAGATATTCAAAATTAAATCACTCAAAAGCGTGTTTAAGTGAAGAAAACTAAAATGAACATATTTGAGATATTATCAGTGTGGATGTGGAATTTTTGTAACCAGTATCCCTTGCTGATGTAACCCATGTGAGAGCTGTGTGACGAAAGAGTTTGATAGATGAGGGGGAACTGAAGGGGAACTGTGTGGTAATGTAGATTTGATTAATTCTCCATCAAAATATATTAAAGGGCAATTCATTTTGTGGAAATCCCTGAAAATAGTCTTTCATAAATTGGACATTTAGACAGAGGTTTTCCACCTGTGGTACAGTAAACCCCTGAATGGCAATCCGCTTTCCCAATCCACTTTCACACTCTTTATCTACTTCCTCTTTTTTCTCACAATCTATGAATTCTTAGCCACATGTATAGTTACCAAATGTACTATATACAGCTATTAGCTACACATCTAGGAACCCCCTCCACACAGAGTTCCCTAATGCAGACTACACGACTCAAGTGTTGGTAGATACTAGGTAGGCACATGATTCTCACTTCAACCCACCCATTTCCAGTTCCCTTTAGTCTCAGTGTTCTACTTCCTGGGTTGCTATCCTAACCTCAATTCACACAAATGTTCTGTAAAGTCTGGGTGTAAACCTGTCGTGTTATAGGGCACAGCTAGGCAACTACATACCTCATCACCATATTGTTTTTATTTACTTTTTTTGTTGCACTTTTGCACACCAGTATTTCTACATGTACATCCTCATCTGCACATCTTTCTCTCCAGTGTTAATTTGCTCAATTGTAATTACTTCGCTACTATTGGCCTTTTTATTGCCTTACCTCCTTACTCCATTTGCACACACTGTATATAGACTTTTTAAAATTGTGTTATTGACTGTATGTTTGTTTTACTCCATGTGTAACTCTGTGTTGTTGTTTGTGTCTCACTGCTTTGCTTTATCTTGACCAGGTCGCAGTTGTAAATGAGAACTTGTTCTCAACTGGCCTAACTGGTTAAATAAAGGTGTTCTCAACTGGCCTAGCTTGTTAATGTAGCCCATGGATGTAGCCCACAGTAAGAACCAAGTCATGCGTGGGATATCGGGATGATGTATTCACGCTGCAGTACTGTATAGCAGAGCAGAGGTCAATAGAGGTTTTGTATGTGCTGACAAAGCACATTTCCCTCAGGAAAGAACTGACCTTCATTCATATTTTCATTATAAGGAAGGACAGATCATGCAGAAATGAAAAAGAAAAAGCACATGCTTCCTGAATCCTGCTCTAGTGAAATGTATTTAGGGGATTTAAGTGTGCACACATATTTTATACAGAACCGCGTGGAACCCTAACCACACATCACAATGCTCTCCTGTCCATCTTAGACCAAAGTGGGAATGAGTTCCCCCATACCACTGCTGATGTCACGGGACTTGTGACCAGGTCATTAGCTGATTTCTGGATTGCATCACCACTACATTGGTAGTGACATCAGTCACCATTCCACAGAAGTCCCGAAAACAGGGCCTTCCATTCAGCAGTCTAGTGCTTTACCTTAACCGACTACACATTCTCAAACTCTGATCATCATCAAAAAATGAGACTGATAGGTGATCAGTTCCTCTTCCTTGTCAGGATTCACTTCTGTTCCACTGATCTATAAATACTGTCTGGGTCCACCTGACAATACTACAGCCAGGAGAAACACTCTGCTCACATCTCATTATCAAGGTAAGACATGACATACTTCTACAACCTTGTTGATTAAAGTCTATTTAACTTTGTCTGGTTCGGGAGAGCGGTCATTAACATTTAGATACAATACATAGAAATGAACTTTAAAGTACTGTTGTTGTTTTCTCTGTCTGCCAGATGAACATGTTACTACACCATGTCCTGTGTCTCATCCTTCACGTGGTATCAAGCAGCCAGTATGGGACAGAGACCATCGAGACTCTCATGCCAAATGGTGAATGTTTCAGGCTATATATAATCTTATCTTTACCCATCTTCTCCTCTTGACATATACACTATCTACTTCTGGTTGAATAACTTACGATGTCATAATATTCCTATGTCGGGAGATTAATGAAATTCAAACATTTGTGTAAAACAAACGTTCGACATGAACGATGTACTAAAAAGAGTGGTGGCCATGTGGTTCCCAGTGAAGGTGGTGAAGGTGGATCTGAGGATCTTCACTGAGACGCAGGTCCCTCTGCTCTGTGGGGACTCCTATCAGGACACAGAGGTGATCTGGCTGAAGGACAGTGTGCGTGAAGGACAAGGGAACCAGATCCAGGTGAAAGTGGAGGAGATGATGGGAGCGAACTACAGCTGCCACAACGCTGCTGGAGACTACCTCAACCACACTCTGGTGCTGGTGCAGGACATACCATCGCCCAACAGAATGAGACGCGTCCTGGAGAAGTCACATGATGCAGATGAGGATGGTGTGTGTGTGTGTGTGTGTGTGTTTGTGTGTGCGCGTGTGTGTTTGTGTGTGTGCGTGTGTGTGTTTGTGTGTGCGCGTGTGTGTGTGTGCGAGAGAGAGAGAGAGAGAGAGAGAGTTTCCACCCTCTCTCATTCTGTTTCTCTTTTTACCCAGAGTACATAAGATGTTTGGCAAACAATTACAATGGAACATTTCATTGCTTTTGGAAGAAGACCACCTATCGGACGTCAGCTGTTGTTGCTCTGGTCCAAGTAGGACAGTAAGTCATCAAACATACAGTAGATTAAATACGTATGACCAATGGGCTGATCTCATGTACTGATGGTTACATTATTTGATCTTGTCACAGGAGTGATGCTAGTCGAAGGTAATACTACAACAGTGCAAACGCTCTCTCCACTGACTCTCCACTGACTCTCTACTGACTCTCTGTTGACTCTCCACTGACTCTCCGTTGACTCTCTACTGACTCTCCACTGACTCTCCACTGACTCTCTACTGACTCTCCACTGACTCTCCGTTGACTCTCTACTGACTCTCTACTGACTCTCCGTTGACTCTCTACTGACTCTCCGTTGACTCTCTACTGACTCTCCGTTGACTCTCCACTGACTCTCCGTTGACTCTCTACTGACTCTCCACTGACTCTCCGTTGACTCTCTACTGACTCTCCGTTGACTCTCCACAGACTTTCCGTTGACTCTCTACTGACTCTCCACTGACTCTCCGTTGACTCTCTACTGACTCTCTACTGACTCTCCGTTGACTCTCCACTGACTCTCCGTTGACTCTCCACTGACTCTCCGTTGACTCTCCACTGACTCTCTACTGACTCTCCGTTGACTCTCTACTGACTCTCCGTTGACTCTCCGTTGACTCTCCATTGACTCTCCACTGACTCTTCGTTGACTCTCCGTGAAGAGCTTTTGATTTGTTGTTATGTTTGAAAATGAGTCTTCTTTCAGAGAGTGAGAAGGCCCAAGGCTAACCAGGAGATTTGTGTCCCTCATCCAGGTTCTCTGGCAGAAACTTCTCCTGCTCCGTTCACAGTGATGGTGCAGGTTTGACCTGTGAGGACCTGGACAGCTGTTCCTTTGCTGAGGAGGTGTCCCGTATCGACCTGACCGTCTACTTCAGGAGCAACTACCTCCTAGAGGACTACACCGTTACACCATTCTACATACGAGAAATAGGTACAGTAAGGCCAAGGAAAACATGTCCTCCACACTCATTCACTGGAATTAGCATCGTCACATCATTCAGGTTAATATACCCTACATCTCATTCCATCCTTGTTTCATTGTAGACATGCTTTCTGTTGTGCAGTACATCATGGGATTCATATGGCCACCGCTTCATCCAATTTGAACCTTCAGTAATATTGCTTCTGTCTGGTCTCCTTCTCTCCCTCGTCAGTGGAGACAGACAAGATCCACATCACCAAGGTGGAGGGAAACACCTTTCAGTGGGGTTACCCTGCCACGTGGAGCCTCCCATGCTCTTACTACCCCCTCACATTCCAGGTCAAAGTGGTCCACGCCAGGGAAAGCTGTGACTCTGAAAAACAGGTATAAGCCCATTTTTATACAACAATTTTGTTCTTGAAATCATCAATATCGCGATTTGTGATGTCTTGATTAACCATTTCATCTAGTCTGTGATACTATGTCAATCTTTACAATCATTACTTTTACAACATGGTACTTTGCAATTGTGACTTCATACATGGGGCGGCAGGGTAGCCTAGTGGTTAGAGCGTTGGACTAGTAACCGAAAGGTTGCAAGTTTGAATCCCCGAGCTGACAAGGTACAAATCTGTCGTTCTGCCCCTGAACAGGCAGTTAACCCACTGTTCCTAGGCCGTCATTGAAAATAAGAATTTGTTCTTAACTGACTTGCTTAGTAAAATAAAGGTAAAATATTTTTTTTTTTTTAAATTAATGTGTAGAAGAACATTGTCACCATGGATGAAATTCTAAGATGAGGGTACCATCTCTCCTCTCTTGATATTTAGGTCCTTCTAAAGGAAACCAAAGAAACGAAGTTTACCGTCGTTCACAGCTCCAAGAGGTATCGTTTCTGCCTGCGGGCGAAGGATGAACTGGTTGACCGTCCCTGGGGTCAGTGGACCGATTACGAGTGAGTCGTCTTTTTCACCAGCTCTCTAGCTTTTTCACCAGCTCTCTAGCTTTTTCACCAGCTCTCTAGCTTTTTCACCAGCTCTCTAGCTTTTTCACCAGCTCTCTAGCTTTTTCACCAGCTCTCTAGCTTTTTCACCAGCTCTCTAGCTTTTTAATTTGCTTTATTTCTTTCTTCAGTTTGTTTTAGTAAATACTTTCTTACAACGTTTTGTTTTCTTCTTAAAACTGCTTTGTTGGTTAAGGGCTTGTAAGGAAGAAGTTCACTGTAAGGTCTAAACCTGTTGTATTCGGCACATTGGACAAATAACATTTGATTAGCTCTAATACACAGCTTTGTGAGAAGTTTAGGAGTGTTAAACTGTGCATAGACGAAATGTTTGTGACTGTCTTTGTACAACAGGGTAAAGCATCAACATAAGAAACATTGACAGGTATGATGGCTCAACCTAGAACATTTGAATACCATGTTATTTCATCATCATTTTTCAGTTAATGTGAAGTTTCTAGAAAATTATCTAATTTCTTTCTCTTTATAGTAAAAAGGAAAACCCACCCAGATGACAGACAACATACCATCACTCAGCTTCAACCATCACATCCAAATGTCTCGTCACTGAACAGATGTTTTGTTTTACATTATACCGAAGAGAATAAAATGCAATGTAGTATATTTTAATTGTTGTAATTCAAATGTAAGGAAAGTTATTTATTCATTTGCAATAGTTCTCAAATGTAACCATGATTTGTGTTATTTATCTTGTATGTTTCATTACTGTAGCATGAAGATTTGTCTAAATAATTAAATAGATACAAAAAATAAAAGCCCTGCACTCAGATACATGCCCCTGCTCATTTGTTAGCCATACATCTGAATCAGCAAATCGTCATTTGTATATTTTTTTTAATGATCACTTTAAGGCACTAGAATTAGTTTATTTTTTATAATGGTTACACTAATGTAACTGACTGTATAATAATCAGACTGGTAAAAGGAGCTTTTGTAGAAAATATTTAATTTACAGTTGGGATATGTTCACAACAGTGTCCACTTGTTAAAACATGTTCATGTTGTCTGACATACAACAGGACACAACTAATGTGATGATTTGTAACAGATGAGGGAGCCAAGTTATTGTGAAGAAAACTGAGGTAACAATATGACAAAACTGACAACTAAACCAATGATAGGTTGAGTCTGTTAGATGATAATGTTAAGCGGCTTCACTGCAGGTGGGTTGTACGTTTTAACATTCAAAAATAAAAACAATAAAAACCTGTTTTAAGTGCTGCTGCTTAAACAACAGACATGATTTACTATAGTCAGTCATCCACGTGTGTCTGGGATGCAAAAGGGTAGATATACACAGCTTGTTAAATGGCATTGTAAATAACCATTTGTTCTTAACTGACATGTCTAGTTAAATAAATTATAGTACCTTCATTTAACAACTGAAAGCATATTTATACATTCACCTTTGATACCTGACAAGAAGGTAACAAAACATTGTTTACAAGAAAACAAAGTTGTAAGGAAGTCTGTGTAAAATAAATATTTGACAATCCAAAACAGATAGTTTAAAATATTATGTAAACCCCGACATGTATTAATTTCCTCTGATAGCAGTTGATCTTTAGCTTATTGCATAACTCTGCAAGATGGCGTGAGAGAATGAACGCTCTAGTGTTACTGCCAATGGATAAAGCAAATGGAAGCAAATATTGAATTGCTGTTCCTTTTAAAGAGAAAGGGATAAAAAGCTGTCTGGCTTTGAACCATATCCCTTCTTCCAACTGAAAATATACAATTCTATTTACAAATAAACCTCATAAAACCGGAGAACTCTGATCTGACTTTAGTGTCTAGCGCTTAGGCTGAGTCTGCCAAACAATGCCTCTAATTGCCCCCCCCACACACAAAAAACGAAGTGCCTTTTCCCCATTTATTTTCAGTCACTCCACTACAACAACTATTGTTTAGTTCAGTGGACCTAACAATTGCCTGAGAATATGAAAGAAATGTTCAGTTCAAATCAAAGTTGTGTCAAATGAATAATATAAAAACATACAGTGTAACCAGGTGCAGAGATATATTTGGTTTCCAGGCATAGTTGATGTCAACAGACAATGAGGAAAAACTAAAGACTGCCTGATGGATGTCGTCACCCGTCTCCTTCTGAAATGACCTGTGACCAGCAGCAGCATATGGACGTCACACTCCTAATAAAGGCCTAATACACCTCAGTGTCAAACCGTGCACTTGGTAACACTCAGTGACTGTGCCAGCTTCACTCAGTGACTCTGCCAGCTTCACTATATCTACTTGGTATGGTGGTGTCAGAGGAGAGAGCCAGGGGCAGCGTCAGGGGAAGAGGAGAGAGCCAGGGGGAGCGTCAGGGGAAGAGGAGAGAGCCAGGGGGAGCGTCAGGGGAAGAGGAGAGAGCCAGGGGGAGAGTCAGGGGAAGAGGAGAGAGCCAGGGGAGAGTCAGGGGAAGAGGAGAGAGCCAGGGGGAGAGTCAGGGGAAGAGGAGAGAGCCAGGGGAGAGTCAGGGGAAGAGGAGAGAGCCAGGGGAGAGTCAGGGGAAGAGGAGAGAGCCAGGGGAGAGTCAGGGAAGAGGAGAGAGCCAGGGGGAGTCAGGGGAAGAGGAGAGAGCCAGGGGGAGAGTCAGGGGAAGAGGAGAGAGCCAGGGGGAGAGTCAGGGGAAGAGGAGAGAGCCAGGGGAGAGTCAGGGGAAGAGGAGAGAGCCAGGGGAGAGTCAGGGGGAAGAGGAGAGAGCCAGGGGAGAGCCAGGGGAAGAGGAGAGAGCCAGGGGGAGAGTCAGGGAAGAGGAGAGAGCCAGGGGGAGTCAGGGGAAGAGGGGGAGAGAGGAGAGAGCCAGGGAGAGAGGAGAGAGCCAGGAGAGAGCCAGGAGAGAGCCAGGGAGAGAGGAGAGAGCCGCAGGGGGAGAGGAGAGAGCCGCAGGGGGAAGAGGAGAGAGCCGCAGGGGGAAGAGGAGAGAAAGAGAATACAGAACAATATCAGTACAGAACAAACTCATGTTCGTATAACTCTGAGGTTAAGTGTCATAGCTACAGATGACAGTCACTAATCTGAAAGAACAATTGGGTGAAACCTAACATAAAAACCATTGCATGTAAACTGAGTACTGATGGGTGTATAGTATTTACTGTCTCCCAGACTAAAGTCAACAGAGAAAGACATAGATGAGGGAAGAACAGAAGTTTTAAAAAAGCCAAACAATAGGAAACAGCTTCCAGTCAGAAACAGGCAGTAGTTGTTTTGTGAGGGCTTGAGTGTCCAGCACTGTTCCTGGTTGAGGAATGACCATCCCTTCAAACATCCACAACATTGCTCTCACTGGCTTTGTTTCTTTGCACGATACCTGCAGACATATACCACAACACAGCAATGGTCACAGTTATGATCATCTAGTAGAAAAAGGTCAGGACTGAAGCAGAAAAACGACAGAAACGTACGTTAAGATGAAGTTAGTTGCAGAATCAGTAACCTTACCTCTCCCAGTGCTTATGGTTGAGACCTGAGAAGTCCTCCAGTTTGGCAATCTCTTTAAGATACTGAGAGAGTTTGAAGAGCTCTTTGTCTTTCTCACGGTTTAAGTGCGCTTTCATGAATGGACGAATCTAAAGGGGAGACATTGAAAATGAGTTGTATCAAAATAAACACCATAATGACAGCTGACAACTCGAAGACTCAAGGAGGCTTTGGTAAGGTTACTTATTGAAAACGGACATTAAAACGCAGAGGGCTCTATTTTCATCTGGCCTTAAGCCATCACTATTGTCAAAACACATGCTAGTTTGCAATTGACCTGTTAAAGCCTTCACACGTCTGTTTTCCAACCCTAGCCCAGGATTGGTAATGTACCTCTCTTATAGGAACTCTGAGGTGGGAGGGGTGGTCATATCTGAGGTGGGAGGGGTGGTCATATCTGAGGTGGGAGGGGTGGTCATATCTGAGGTGGGAGGGGTGGTCATATCTGAGGTGGGAGGGGTGGTCATATCTGAGGTGGGAGGGGTGGTCATATCTGAGGTGGGAGGGGTGGTCATATCTGAGGTGGGAGGGGTGGTCATATCTGAGGTGGTGGGAGGGATGGTCATATCTGAGGTGGTGGGAGGGATGGTCATATCTGAGGTGGGGGAGGGGTGGTCATATCTGGGAGGTGGTCATATCTGAGGTGGGAGGGATGGGAGGGTCATATCTGAGGTGGTCATATCTGAGGTGGGAGGGGGTCATATCTGAGGTGGTCATATCTGGGAGGGATGGTCATATCTGAGGTGGTGGGAGGGATGGTCATATCTGAGGTGGTGGGAGGGATGGTCATATCTGAGGTGGTGGGGGAGGGATGGTCATATCTGAGGTGGTGGGAGGGATGGTCATATCTGAGGTGGGAGGGGTGGTCATATCTGAGGTGGTGGGAGGGGGAGGGTGGTCATATCAGGTGGTGGGAGGGGTGGTCATATCCGAGGTGGGAGGGGTGGTCATATCCGAGGTGGGAGGGGTGGTCATATCCGAGGTGGGAGGGGTGGTTATATCCGAGGTGGGAGGGGTGGTTATATCCGAGGTGGGAGGGGTGGTTATATCCGAGGTGGGAGGGGTGGTTATATCCGAGGTGGGAGGGGTGGTGGGAGGGGTGGTCATATCTGAGGTGGGAGGGGTGGTCATATCTGAGGTGGTGGGAGGTGGTGGTGGTCATATCTGAGGTGGTGGGAGGGATAGTCATATCTGAGGTGGGAGGGGTGGTCATATCTGAGGTGGTGGGAGGGATGGTCATATCTGAGGTGGGAGGGGTGGTCATATCTGAGGTGGTGGGAGGGATGGTCATATCTGAGGTGGTGGGAGGGATGGTCATATCTGAGGTGGGAGGGGTGGTCATATCTGAGGTGGTGGGAGGGATGGTCATATCTGAGGTGGTGGGAGGGAGGTCATATCTGAGGAGGGATGGTCATATCATGAGGTGGTGGGAGGGATGGTCATATCTGAGGTGGGGGGGGGTGGTCATATCTGAGGGGTGGTCATATCTGAGGTGGTGGGAGGGGTGGTGGGATCATATCTGAGGTGGTGGGAGGGGTGGTCATATCTGAGGTGGGAGGGGTGGTCATATCTGAGGTGGTGGGAGGGATGGTCATATCTGAGGTGGGATGGGGGATCATATCTGAGGTGGTGGGAGGGGGTGGTCATATCTGAGGTGGGAGGGGTCATATCTGAGGTGGTGGGAGGGGTCATATCTGAGGTGGTGGGAGGGGTGGTCATATCTGAGGTGGGGGAGGGGTGGTCATATCTGAGGTGGTGGGAGGGTGGTCATATCTGAGGTGGTGGGAGGGGTGGTCATATCTGAGGTGGTGGGAGGGGTGGTCATATCTGAGGTGGGAGGGGTGGTCATATCTGAGGTGGTGGGAGGGGTGGTCATATCTGAGGTGGTGGGAGGGGTGGTCATATCTGAGGTGGTGGGAGGGGTGGTCATATCTGAGGTGGGAGGGGTGGTCATATCTGAGGTGGGAGGGGTGGTCATATCTGAGGTGGGGGAGGGGTGGTCATATCTGAGGTGGTGGGAGGGGGGGGGTGGTCATATCTGAGGTGGTGGGAGGGGTGGTCATATCTGAGGTGGTGGGAGGTGGTGGGTGGGAGGGGTGGTCATATCTGAGGTGGTGAGGGGTGGTCATATCTGAGGTGGGAGGGGTGGTCATATCTGAGGTGGTGGGAGGGGTGGTCATATCTGAGGTGGGAGGGGTGGTCATATCTGAGGTGGGAGGGGTGGTCATATCTGAGGTGTGTTCTTAAAATCATACGCCAAATTCAGGCAGCGCTGGTGCGGATATTTAAAACCCAACCAAAATGTGGTCTTAGTGGTAACGATGGCTGGACTTACTGCGCTACGATAGCATTACGTTAGATTTGTTAAAATAGCCCAGACTCTCAAACAAACGCTGGTCTCTTAGAATGGCCGGCCATCACATTTGAACAAACATTACGCCAGTCTCTAATTAGTGTCAGGGTCCATAGAAGAGTAATTACACGTGTGGACATTTTACTGGTCTGCTCCAGTGGATTCCACAGCGCCTCGGTCAATACACACGTCTGTCCATGTAACCAGTGAGGAGAGCTGATTAGTTCTCTCCTTTAGTGACATTTTACTGGTCTGCTCCAGTGGATTCCACAGCGCCTCGGTCAATACACACGTCTGTCCATGTAACCAGTGAGGAGAGCTGATTAGTTCTCTCTTTTAGTGACATTTTTGCAACGCGTTCTAAATGCAATATATGTTCTAAGTATCAAACTGAACTGATGGACGACAATGTGGTTATCAACCTGTAGAGTAAAAAAACCTCATAACGGGGTGAGCTGGTCTCTCGCCCTCCCTTTTTATCCTCCATCCAGAAAGTACCACGACCTCAGAAACGGAGCAGATTTTACTCAGACTATTGAAAGTAGCTGGCGACTGGAACGAGCTGCAACAAACACTCAAACTGGACAGTTTTATCTCCATCTCTTCATTCAAAGACTCAATCATGGACACTCTTACTGACAGTTGTGGCTGCTTCACGTGATGTTGTCTCTACCTTCTTGCCCTTTGTGCTGTTGTCTGTGCCCAATAATGTTTGTACCCTGTTTTGTGCTGCTACCATGTTGTGTTGCTACCATGTTATTACCATGTTGTGTTGCTACCATGTTATTGTCATGTTGTGTTGCTACCATGTTATTGTCATGTTGCTACCATGTAACTGTCATGTTGTGTTGCTACCATGTTATTGCATGTTGTGTTGCTACCATGTTATTGTCATGTTGCTACCATGTAACTGTCATGTTGTGTTGCTACCATGTTATTGTCATGTTGCTACCATGTTACTGTCATGTTGTGTTGCTACCATGTTATTGCATGTTGTGTTGCTACCATGTTATTGTCATGTTGCTACCATGTAACTGTCATGTTGTGTTGCTACCATGTTATTGTCATGTTGCTACCATGTTACTATCATGTTGTGTTGCTACCATGTTATTGTCATGTTGCTACCATGTTACTGTCATGTTGTGTTGCTACCATGCTGTGTTGTCATCTGTTGCTGCCGTGCTGTTGTTGTCTTAGTTCTCTCTTTATGTAGTGTTGTCTCTCTGGTCGTGATGTGGGTTTTGTTACACACACAATCTTTATTTTAAATCCCAGCCCTCGTCCCCACAGGAGGTCTCTTGGTAGGACGTCATTGTAAATAAGATGTTTTTCTCAAGTGAAGCAAAGTAACACCATGTATGTAATGTAAGTTCTAGCAGAACTTACCTTCAGTCCGTTCTGTGGGTTCATTAGGAAATTTCTGCCAATGTCGTCAAACATGATAGTGTTCCTCTTGCTGTAGAACTCACTGTACTTTCCCCATATCACCCCAAGAGGCTTGACCTGTAACACATCCATCACAACACTGTCTGGAGACAGTTCGTTCAGGCAACTGGGACATGAATCAGTGGGATTGAGGAGGTTGTCTGCTCCAGTGTAGGCCCACTCACCTCCACTACACCCCTCTTAGGCGTGTGCACGGTGATCATGGCTGCACTGTCCAGCATGAAGGTGATCTTGTAGTTAGGGTTGTCTGTCACTCCCAGCTCCTGAGAAACCAGAGGGCACGGTGAGACAGTCACATACACCACAACAGGAAGGCAACATCTGATCTGACATTCTATACTACAGGTCAATAGGGCATATTAAATCATTGCTGCTCAATATGCATGTGTATAGTGCTCTCAATGGAAGTTTACATGTTGTGAAGAATATTTTGGGGGAAACACTGCCTCTTTCTGGCCATGAAGAGTCAACAAATTGAGACTGATAAAAAAAATCATAATAATAAACTTATCAGAAGAGAATACTTACTTTCATTTTAGCATCAATCCACTTCATACTCGTGGCAGCTAGAACAAATTAAAACACAAATTAGGGCCAGTTAACTTCAACTGTACATCAAAACAAGCAGTTTGGTACTTACACCAGATGACAATGTCATAGTCCTCATACGCCGAGGTCAGGAACTCATGGAGAAAAGGCCTCATGAGCTCCTGTCCCGTCTCGGCACATGACTTGTGATCTGGAATGAAACAAATCACAGAGAAACATGCTCAAACGTGTGGAAAAAAGCACAGCATAAGGACAAGAGTATAACATCTTTCAACAATATTCTACATTCTTAAAAATCTAAAATATGTTTCATATTTAGAAAATGGTGAAATTATTAAATCACTTAAGTAGGCAAACAGCAGTGCCCAGTGCAGTTTTAATAGTCTTCTTACTCACCAAACAACGTGTAGTCCACATCTAGTACCAACAGACTCTTTCCTACCCTGGGTGGGTTCATCCCCTCCACTTTGTAGTCTTTCACACGGCGGGCTATCTTGGCCAAGTTCTCCTCTCTAAAGAAAACAAAAAAGGGCATTAAGTTAAAACAAGACATTGGACTGACTATGTGATCTTAGAAAACATATCATAGAGTGCCAAGCGAAGTTGGAGCCGAATCAATTCATTACTTGTATGACTGAAACTACGCTATAAATGACTTGGATCTGCAAAGTCCTACTGCACCTGTTCTGTACTTCAATCACCTCTTCTTCAATGTCAAAGTCATTGACAACGTCATCATTCTCTGGGGGAGGTGCTAAAACGTCTTCCTTCACAAAACAAAACAAAGCGATTGGGTGTTATGAGGCCTAGGTCTTTGACATGCTAAAGTTAGAAACATCAACACTCTACAAGTCCGTGCTTGTTGTGACATTGATTCTGGTAAACAGCTGGAAGCAGGCTCCACCAATCACAGTCCTAGGTGTGGAATGGTTCACCGTACTGTTTAGTACAAGAGCAGAAGGAAGAGGAACCCACCAGACTCTCCTCCCTGCTGCCCATCATCATGATCTTGGTATTGGGTTTCAGCTTTAGTGAACCAAGCTTCACTTGGTCCTCTGCTGGTTTGCCTGGGAGAGAGACAGAACCATTAAGACGTGATGAATCAGATATCCAGACAACTCAGAAAAGGGCAGAAATCCACAACGGTGTGAAGCGTGAGAGTGAAAATACTTCCATACAATCTGTGCTGCACGTGCCAATTAACTCTCAAATGCAGTAAAACAGTTATTGGCTTTTTACAGATGGGTTTTTACCTTTGACCTTTAATCCTAGGAGTTTCTGCCTCTCTGGGAGAACCCCTGTCAGGGACTTGATGGACTGCTTGAGGTCCAGCACAGTGTCCTCTTCGGAGAGTGTCCTGATGGAGTACTCCTGCCCTCCCCATTTAATGATCACAGACACAGACATGCTGGCGCGAACCTCCTGCAACACTTGTACGAGATCAGAATAATAACTCCCAGCTAGCTACACATCCAGAAAACATAACAGCAAAGCAATATTATTGGAGATTCATTGCTTCCAGTACTTTGCAATGAAAACAAGTTATAAATTAAGTTGAATATAGCTACCATATAGTTTGTTAGTTAGCTACCTAGGTTAGGGTTGGCCTAGTATTATCTTCGTAGATAGATTCAGCTCACGTCATTCAGTAAATTAGCTAGCTAGCAAACGTTAGCAAGCTAGTTATTATCCGCAATTTATCAAATCACTCAGATGCAATCTGATCAAATGATGATTGAAAAAAAATGTACATCATGTCTGGCATTACTAAGAAAAAGACACTAAAGACACTAAGACACTTGCGTGTCTCTCATTCATCCAGATCGAGCTAGCTAGCAAGCTAAATCGATGGCCTGCCAACCATGGACTGTTATTTATATAAGAGTCAAGACAATCAGATGCGCATTCATACCTTAAAAAATTGCGGTGTGCCACAATTCCCTTCGTTTCTGTGGTGTGCAGGAACACGTGCTACGAAGTATAATAACTGTGTAAAGTAAGTGCTTTCTTAAAACTCAGTTTCATTCAGTGTTGTTTAATAATCAGCAGTCGTTTCTGTCGCCCGGTTTGTTACCAAGCGCGCTTCGTTTATAACTTCCTGTGGGTGGTGTACTACTAAAATACCGACAGATGGAGACAAATAGCAAGGGATAAAGGTTCAATAGCCAGCGCTTGCAAATGCATTGATTTATCCCATTTTTAACTACACAGTCACCGAATAATATACTTTAAGTTATTCACCTAAATGTAGGCTTTGTGCTGTAGTATGTAATTTTATTTTGTCTAAAAAGTGACATTTATTTTCAACTCTATCGAAGTATTTTAGAGCCCTTCAATCATGCTTCTCAGTTCCATTACATTACACATAAGAGTCATTGGACAGAAGGAGTCTTCTCACCGCTCATTAGACAGGATTATGAGGGCGGCATTTTCTGAGATAAACCGACCAAGACGCACCTCCAACAAAACATACAACCTCACATAATACTGTCCAAAAACAATTACAATTTCTCTTAACCAGTGGCATATGGGCTTTTTAGGTGAGAGCTGATGCCGCCCTGTGATAAGCAGGGCCCACTTTGTCAAAAGCAGGAATGGGTCATATTTTGCTTGTCCATTCCTAGTGCTCCTCTCTAGGGTGATGTTGGAGAGACTCATCGCTTCAACTCCACCAACGTTTTGTCAAAAAAATGTACCTAACATAAACCCTGAAGCACATATAGGATATGGCAGAAATAGTATGTGGCCTTTTCCGTAGCCTACAGGTTAGAGATAAAATGGATGACAATGTAATGAGACGGACACTTTTTACATCACGCAGGTTTCTTCGATCAAATAACCTAAATGGCGCCCAATCAAACAAACATGCGAAGTCATGTTATCAAACATATCCTAAAAACTGGACAGGTCGAAGTAAAATGGACAATTACAACTGTTGTCCAGGAGTTTCACCCCATTTTCATGATCAGTGGTTTCAAGTTTGTATCCATCCATTTTTGACAAGCTGATCATAGTGAAAAAGAATATACCTCTGCATTTCCCGTTGTGTAAACACATTGCACATATAATCATAATAACTCCTGATAAAGTTGGGTAGCTGATATTCAGTGCTTAAATTGCCAAATTGATTCATTATAGGAATCAGGACTAATAAACCAATGCAACGGGCCGTTTTACAAACAGTGGGCCTACCACATGGATGGGCATTCATAAAATTCCATTTCTGGCAGATATGGTAGGCTACACCCCAGTAAGCACGAGACGATGTCTTTTGGATGTCTTTTTCTGGTGTTTGACAAAAGGTAGGCTTACCATATAGATGGGCGATCATACAATTCAATTTCAGGCAACACTCTAGGCATCTCAGTAAGCATGGACCGACGCTGACGCCTTTTGGACATCTTTGTTTTGGTGTCCAGAACGGCCTTGATTTCCACATGCACGGACATTGATTTTTGGTCCGGACCGGAAATAAGCTTTTTGTGCATATGGAAAATGTATGGGATATTTTATTTCAGCTTATGAAACATGGGACCAGCACTTTACATGTTGCGTTTAAATTTTTGTAGCATGCTCATAATGGAAGAAGGCCGCCAGAAACGTGTTGTCACTGAAAAATTATGTTGGCTGCAACTGTGATAAAGCCATTAAAACAGAATACAGTGAGTGTATATTTTGCATTTTTTAAATTCATGAATTCTTTTATTTTGATATTAAAGAAAAGGGCTTGATGTTTGTAGAACCTAATTGCAATTGAGAATCAATTCATGTTTACATGGAGTTTTTGGCTGTTTTGGCTAACAGAGAAGTCTACCTCTGTAAATGCCCAGGCCCCTCGGAGTAAAGGTACTAGGGCTGAATGTTTATATACTCACATCATGTGTACATCAAACAAACAGTGAGGAATATGTCAAATACCATGTTTAAAACTGCAACATGTAACTTTTTTAGTTTACCCGGACAAAATCCACATAGAAATATTAGTTATAGAACTGTAATTCTCAATGAAAGGAAGTCTAAGAAGCAGTAGATATGTTATATCCTATACTTCCCTTACTTACATTTCGTTTTTGCGTCTTTTACTTTCGGCTTCAAACAGCTGAATATACAACATTTTTGGTCAAATTAGGCGAATTATAAGAACAACATTCAATTAAATGGCAGAGCGATTTTTGCATATTCCACCTGTAATTACCTGATTCCAGAGGTCTGTCTAGGCGTATCCCAAATGAGACGCCTAGACCTCTGGAATCAGCTTGCGCTCAAATCGTATTTTCTGTTGAGCATTGCAAACGTAACGAACAAATTTAGACGCTGTTGACAATTTAAAAAAAATAACCCCCCAAAAATACAGCATCTCTCTCAGCCCAGCCAGGAGTTGTTCTCTAATTAAGAGCTGCGGCGCATGCGCAATAGCCACGTCTTCATTATGAAGCCGTTACCTGGCTGAGTGAGAGGAGAGCTGACGGTTCGACCCACGGAGAAAATGACATCGTTTAAACCGTTCATTTGGGAGACGCCTAGTTAAAAAAATGTTTGATATTCGACCGGAGAAACATCATCAAATTGAGTTTAACGTCGTTCTCGCAATGTAGGTTCTTTGCTTTTTCCGTGGAGACCAACGTTGATAACGCGACAGCAAGCTAACTTAGCTAGCTACACGTCACATGCGGTGATAAGGCGTAACTAGCAATGCTTCTAGCCAACTGTTGCTAACTTAGATTCATTTTTATCGTGAGCAGCTGTTGATGTTACGTTTTTAGTTTGCTAACTATGCATGGTGGTACTTTCCATTACAAACCTATGGTATTGCTAACGTTAACTAGCTAGTTTAGGATGTTTTTAGCAGCTAGCTAATGTTAGCTATTGACGTGTCGTTAGCTAGATGGCATCCAGTGCAGTTTTCTGAGTCCTACATCTGCCCATCCCATGCAGTCACTTTTAGCTTATTGTCTCATTTTACGACCCGACAAAAATTAACATGATTGTAGATCTCTAAGTTACATAATATAATTGACAATGAGATTATGATAAAGATGTGGTTATTCAGCACCCTTCTTGCGGGGCACAAGTGGTTTCGGGGTTAACTAGCCGGTGGCTAACGTTAGGCGATGTAACTAAAGTTAATGTCAAGCCACAACAAGCCATTCATGTACTTCACCCTCAACAAAACGTGATCCTGTAACTGACTGTAACTGGTGGTGGTATAACCGAAATGACGTGATCCAGTCATGTAATCATGATTAGAAGTGGTCACGTTAGCTAATAAAACGTTTCCGGACAGTCAGTCATGACTGATAAATGTGAATTCCAAAGTGATGTAGCTAACGTTAGCTAGCCAGTTTACTCACAAGTACAGTGTTTAAACTATTGTTTAGTTGTTGTTTTTACCGTGGACTATCTGAAAATGAGGGCCGGGGGGATGGGATCTCAGATATACATTGAATCAGTTCTATATGTAATTCTATGGAATATACTCAACATCAGTGTCTGTCTTTATTATCATGTTTTTTACGTGATGGGTCAACAACCAATCTGTGATCGTGTGAAAGGGTGAAGGCAAGCAGCATCATGATCATACGCCTTACTAACTTTCGGCTATGGGAAGGAATGTTTACAGTAGTTCAGGTGGATGCAGGGACCAGTTGGAATGCTTGGCTGTGTGGCTAATGGATAACATTTCATTTTCATTCACATTGATCCTGCTCAACCAAGCATGTAGGATTCTTGGGGAAATAGCCACAATGTAGACCCATAGTGAGAGGTGACGACAAATGAAATGCAGAAATTCACAATTAATTTTTTGTCAGCAAATTTCTTTTACTACATCTATATTCCCATAAGTATTTTTCCTTTAAAAAAAATATAGTTTATTGTGAAAGTGACATCTGGCCCCATGTTACCTAATATGGTCTCATTTCCTGTACTTCAGGCTTGACTTGTGGAATTACAACACTTTCTGTGCAGGCACTTTTAGAGTATATAGTTCCTTCCTGCCTCGTTAGACTCAATTTGTCTGAACATGCAGGCAGAGGCTTGAAGTGTAAACAGTTCTTCTTGGTCAAATGCAAGTATTTTATCTACCCTTTACAGCTACTTGTGCATGTCTACCTGGGAATGGGCTTATGAAACACCACATCGGTGAATCTATGGAATTGGAACTCTTGAGAAAAGAGAATTTTGCTGCTGTTGGATAAAAACAAGTATTTAGCCTACATGTTATAGCACTTGAGACATCTCACCTTTTGCTTTCTTCTCCCTACTCCTTATCCCTCCCCTGTCCAGTCTTAGTAGGTTGTAGCGTGCTGTGTCGGGGCCATGGCATTGAAGGACAAGCTGGAAGCGGTGCTGAACGTGGGGCTGCGTGTCCCCAGCATCATGCTGCTGGAGATACTCTACCGCTGGGATGTCAGCTCCTTCTTCCAGAAGATCCAGAGGAGCAGTCTCAACAACAACCCCCTCTTCCAGTACAAGTACCTGGCTCTCTACCTGCACTATGTAGGTCAGTATCTCGCACTCACACACACACCCCTCACCTTTTTCAGTGCTACTGCAATTGGTCATGCCACTTCTGCAGCCCTTTAAGTTCTCATTTTATATCAACTGTACATTTTTAAGCAGCACATTTTGACATATGCACCCATTAACTTATAATACATTTCTATTGGTCCATCTTATGATAAACATATATTTTAAACTGGTTTACCCCCCCCCCAAGGTAAATGTAATGCTTACTAATGAATTTAATGGTGTTGTAAATGTCAGATTAGTTGTGAATTTTCTTAGCTACTACAGAAGTTTGCACTTTGAGTGGCCATGATCTGTTAAAGGGGCAGTGCAGTTAATGTGTTTTTCTAGGTAGATAGATAGATAGATGGCTCTTACACAAAATGGGAATGCTCTATTTGAAGAAGAGAAAAATGCCTGGAATTTCTGCCAGTTCAGGAGGGATGGAGTTTTTGTCCCAGATCATAATGTCACAATCCGATCTTATTATAATAGACCAATGACCATTCAGGGGTGTGCTTTAAACCATCCTATCACCCAATCAGGGATGGGAATTCTTAATTTGTTCTTCTAACAGCCACACAATCAGACAGAGCATTTCAAGGGTTGAAGAAGGCTCAGGGAAATGAATGATACAAAATATCTTTAAGTTATTTTCATTAAATTAAGTGATTTATTAGACATGCAGTGATTTTTAAAAAGACTGCTTGGGGGCTTTTCACCTCAGAGTAGATGAACTCTCCAGTGACATTGTGAAGAATACAAACTATCACATTCTTAACAAACACTGTACACTACGATGATCATATCCAAACTATCAAACAGGCTTGCGGTGTTAGCCAATAGTTCAGCACTACACCCAAAATAATCTATCGCTAGTGTGCCCTGACCAAGAAAAACACTGCAGTTGTAGCCTGTAACTAGGTCCCTGTTTTTCATGCTTGGTTCTCATCCATAGAATGTAATTTATGGAATACATTAATATAGTTTATGTTCAGCAGTTTTGAACCTACTAAGTCTTGAATTGTCTTGCTTTGTGTTTATAAATGTTTTCAGGTTCAAAGCTGAGATGGGATAAAATGAATGATACAAAGGATGACTGACATTGTTTGTACTCAGAATTTGCATCGTTGCTGTAATGTCTATGATTCATGCATGTTAGCATCACCTCTGCAATTTATACAGGTGACTTTTGTATTCATAATGGCACATTAATACAGACACACAATACTGCTAATTTTGGGCTCCCGAGTGGCACTGCATTTCAGTGCTAGAGGCGTCACTACAGACCCTGGTTTGATTCGAGGCTGTATCACAACCGGCTGTGATTGGGAGTCCCATAGGGCGGCGCACAATTGGCCCAGCGTCGTCCGGGTTTGGTCGGGGGTAGGCAGTCATTGTAAATAAGAGTTCTTAACTGACTTGCCTAGTTTAAAAACCAAATCCAGTATGGCTATGCTCTGGTTGAGTGGGCCTGGCCTTTTACTAAGAGCTCAGTGGAGGCAGGGCTTGACATCTCATATCACTTGTCTGGGGCAAGTCAAAATAACAATTGGATAAGCGGAATATAGATTGAAATCACAATATCAAACAATTACATCCTCATTAGATAAGTGTCCTCCAGATGCCACGTGTTGCTCACCTCAGATTTCGGCCTGGACGGGCAGTCTTTCAATCACCTGCAGTCTCAAAATGCACTTTTACAATCAAAGCGCAGACCCGTGTGTCGCCACGTGTGCACGTGTTGATATTCCTTGCTAGTTAGTAAGTTATTTGACCAGTTATAGGTTACTTTTTGGTCAGAGAACTGAGTTTGTATGGTCATGACAATCCTGGACAAGTCATGGTATGTGAATCCTGAGTACAGTGCCTTCAGAAAGTATTCATACCCCTTATTCCAGCCTAAATTCAAAATGGATCAAATTGATTTGTTTCTCACCCATCTACAAACAATATCCCATAATGACAGTGGCAAGTGTTTTCAGACATTTTTGCAAATGTATTGAAAATAAAATGGATATAATTGACTTAAGTATTAACACCCCTGAATCAAAACATGTTAGAATCACCTTTGGCAGTGATTACAGCTGTGAGTGTTTCTGGGTTAAGAGCTTTGCACACCTGGCTTGTACAATATTTGCAGTCCTTTTAAAATTCTTTAAGCTCTGTCAAGTTGGTGGTTGATCATTGCTAGAGACAGCCATTTTCAAGTCTTTCCATAGAATTTCAAGTACGTTTTAAGTTGAATATGTAACTAGGCCACTCGGACATTCAATTTCATCTTGGAATGCACCTCCAGTGTATATTTGGTCATGTGTTTTAGGTTATTGTCCTGCTGAAGGGTGAATTTGTGTCTGTTGGAAAGCAGACTGAACCAGGTTTTCCTCTAGGATTTTGCTCATGCGTAGCTCTATTCTGTTTCTTTTTATCCTAAACTCCCTAGTCCTTGCCGATGACAAGCATACCCATAACATGATGCAGTTACCACCATGCTTTAAAATATGAAGTGGTGCTGAATTGGATTGGTCCCAAACAACATTTTTATTCAGGACATGATGTTAATTTCTTTGCCACCTTTTATTTTTTTCTATACAGGCTTCCTTCTTTTCACTCTTGTCATTTAGTTTAGTATTGTGGAGTAATTACAATGTTGATCCATCTTCAGTTTTCTCACAGCCATTAAACTCCAACTACTTTAAAGTCACCATTTGGCCCCATAGTGAAATCCCTGAGTGGTTTTCTTTCTCTCCGGCAACTGAGTTAGGAAGGACGCCTGTATCTTTGTAGTGACTTGGTGTATTGATACACCATCCAAAGTGTAATTCAAATTTTATTGGTCACATATGTGTTAAGCACATGTTATGGCGAGTGTAGAGAAATGCTTGTGTTTCTAGTTCCGACAGTGCAGCAAACTCTAACAAGTAATATCGAACAATTTCACAACAAATACCGAATACAAACACATCTAAGTAAAGGACTGGAATTAAGAATATACATATATGGATGAGCAGTGGCATGGACTAAAATACAGTAAACACGAAATGAGTAATCCAATATATGTAAACATTAAAGTGACTAGTGTTCCATTTATTAAAGTGGCCAATGATATCAAGTCTGTGTATATAGGCAGCAGCCTCTAATGTGCTAGTGATGGCTCATTAACAGTATGATGGCCTTGAGATAGAAGCTGTTTTTCAGTCTCTCGGTCCCTGCTTTGATGTACCTGTACTGACCTCGCTAGTGGTTAGAGCATTGGGCCAGTAACCGAAAGGTTGCTTGATCAAATCCCCCGCCTGACAAGGTACAAATCTGTAATTTTGCCTGTGAGGAAGGCACTTAACCAATTGTTCCAGGGGGGGCCCAACTACGTGGATGTCAATTATGGCAGCCCCCCGGTACCTCTGATTCAGAGAGCTTGGGTTAAATACAGAAGCCAATTTTCAGTTGTAGGCATTCAGTTAAACAACTGACTAGGTATTCCCCTTTTGGATGATAGCGGGGTGAACAGGAAGTGGCTCGTGTGGTGGTTGTTGTCCTTGATATTTTTGGCCTTCCTGTGACGTCGGGTGCTGTACGTGTAATTAACTTCCCCCGTGCTTAAAGGGATATTACATTTTTACACATCTACCAATTGGTGCCCTTTGCGAGGCATTGGAAAAACTCCCTGGCCTTCGTGTTTTGAAATTCACTGCTCTACTAAGGGACCTTCCAGATAATTGTATATGTGGGGTATAGAGATGAGGTAGTCGTTCAAAAATCATGTTTAACACTATTATTGAACACAGTGAGTCCATGTGACTTATTCTGTGACTTGTTAAGCACATTGAACTGATTTAGGCTTTCCATAACAAAGATGTTGAATTGTTGTTTTGTACTAGACATTTCATCTTAAAATGTATTACTTTGTAAATAGTTCTAAGAACATAATTCTACTTTTACGTTATGGAGTAGTGTGTGTGTGTAGGCCAGTGACAGTCAGTTTAATCTGTTTTAAATTCGGCTGTAACACAATGAAATGTGGGAAAAGTAGCAGTGTGTGTGTGTGTGAGATATACTTTCTGAAGACACTGTATGTGCAGGTGGGCCTGAGGAGATTGAGAGATGGACTTTGCTGCAGCAGTTAGGCTAGTCTGTTCAATAGACTAACTACGTAGCCAATTCAAAACATATAGTGTACCCTGACTAGTTTTCACAGCATCTATTAATGTCATTGTCCTGTCCGATGTTCTAAACTTCGGCACTCGCGAATTGATAAACAGGAGCATTAATAAACCAGTACCAAATAAGGCTACTCCTGTTGTAGAATCGCCCTTCGAGTGCTTCATATTGGCAGTTGATGAAAAAATCTGACACTGTTGGAAAACTGGGATTCCCTTCAATTCATCATTGGCCGTGTCATTCTGACAACATTAGCCAATCAGAATATTTCTATCATGATGTCAATAGATCTCCCCAGCAACTTGACTGAAGTTTGTAGATTAACTTGTCTTAGTTGCCTTTTTTGTGGGTGTGAAATGGTTTCGTTAAATCTAATGCTGTGTAAATGCTTGAGTTGAACATTACTAGTCACTTATCATTTTCCAAAGCTCTCCAGTAACCTCTTCATACACCACACAAAGGAGTGGTTTGTTTTTCCTCCTTATCTCTGGGCACGAAGCCAGACAGCTTTAATTCTTCTCCTGTCTGTTTGGTCTCTAAAGCTCAGGTTAGAACAGGTTTTTGTTAGTTTTATGCTACAGGGGGGTAGAGCTAATTACCCCTTATTTTTCATGTAGGCTTACTTCCCTCTGAGGGGTAAGCAGCTCTTTGTGTAGGTAGAGTGTGTGTATGTGTATATATATATATATATATATATATATTACCCTCTGAGGGGTAAGCAGCTCTTTGTGTAGGTAGAGTGTGTGTATGTATATATATATATATATATATATTACCCTCTGAGGGGTAAGCAGCTCTTTGTGTATGTAGAGTGTGTGTATGTATATATATATATTACCCTCTGAGGGGTAAGCAGCTCTTTGTGTAGGTAGAGTGTGTGTATGTATATATATATATATATATATATTACCCTCTGAGGGGTAAGCAGCTCTTTGTGTAGGTAGAGTGTGTGTATGTGTATATATATATATATATATATATATATATTACCCTCTGAGGGGTAAGCAGCTCTTTGTGTAGGTAGAGTGTGTGTATGTATATATATATATATATATATATATTACCCTCTGAGGGGTAAGCAGCTCTTTGTGTATGTAGAGTGTGTGTATGTATATATATATATTACCCTCTGAGGGGTAAGCAGCTCTTTGTGTAGGTAGAGTGTGTGTATGTATATATATATATATATATATATATTACCCTCTGAGGGGTAAGCAGCTCTTTGTGTAGGTAGAGTGTGTGTATGTGTATATATATATATATATATTACCCTCTGAGGGGTAAGCAGCTCTTTGTGTAGGTAGAGTGTGTGTATGTATATATATATATATATATATATTACCCTCTGAGGGGTAAGCAGCTCTTTGTGTAGGTAGAGTGTGTGTATGTATATATATATATATATATATATTACCCTCTGAGGGGTAAGCAGCTCTTTGTGTAGGTAGAGTGTGTGTATGTATATATATATATATATATATATTACCCTCTGAGGGGTAAGCAGCTCTTTGTGTAGGTAGAGTGTGTGTATGTATATATATATATATATATATATATATATTACCCTCTGAGGGGTAAGCAGCTCTTTGTGTAGGTAGAGTGTGTGTATGTGTATATATATATATATATATATATATATATATATTACCCTCTGAGGGGTAAGCAGCTCTTTGTGTAGGTAGAGTGTGTGTATATATATATATGAGATTAACTTGTAAATAATCTATGTCCCGAGGGCTCCCTGTCCCGCTATGTCCCGAGGGCTCCCTGTCCCGCTATGTCCCGAGGGCTCCCTGTCCCGCTATGTCCCGAGGGCTCCCTGTCCCGCTATGTCCCGAGGGCTCCCTGTCCCGCTATGTCCCGAGGGCTCCCTGTCCCGCTATGTCCCGAGGGCTCCCTGTCCCGCTATGTCCCGAGGGCTCCCTGTCCCGCTATGTCCCGAGGGCTCCCTGTCCCGCTATGTCCCGAGGGCTCCCTGTCCCGCTATGTCCCGAGGGCTCCCTGTCCCGCTATGTCCCGAGGGCTCCCTGTCCCGCTATGTCCCGAGGGCTCCCTGTCCCGAGCATGATCTTCCTTGAATCCTTCAATTGCTCGAATAAACCTCTTATTGCTGATAAATTAATTCTGCCTGATTCCTCAAACAAGTTTTCCTCGACACTTTGAAGTAGATTACTTTAGCCATTTTGATCCCTTATTTATTCAATTGGCCTAAAGACAAGTATTTGGTTGTAATGTTGCTGTAATTGTATAGGCCAACCATTCTCCATAAGACTTAAAGGGGCAGTGTTCTATTTTGAGACAGGCTTGAATATGCCTGAAAGCCAATAGGCAGAGGGTAGCTTTATGTTTTTTTTTAAATTCTGTTCTTAATATATGATCATTTAATTGTGAAGTGGTTCCTTGCATCATACAACCCATTCTCCAGTCACCCTTTTGGTCCATGCATGTTAGACTTTGTGGTTGAGACGAGTTACTTGAGCTTTCAGACAAACAAAATCAGTCATACTTGGCCCATGCTTGTGTTTCAGACCAGAACAGAAAGGCATGAAGTCATTAAGATGATAATTCATTAAACAGTGAAATGATGCCATAATTTAAAGCATGGCCTGACCGTAAACATCTGCAATTGTCTACAGCCACTTTTTTTGTGTGTGCGTGTGTCATCATGGTGAAACGTCTCGGTCACATTTTCCTCTCCTTCCATCTGCCGTAGAGCTTTTTTCCACCATCCAAGACAAGTATTTTAAAGGGATTTTCCGTGATGCTCGGCGAGAAATAAGTCAATCTGGTCACAGCACCTCTGCTAATTCCAGTTGGTATATCTTTACCTTAATGTGCGAAGAGGACTTAACCAATGATACTGTTTTGTGGTTTGGCATAGTGATCTGTACTGTACAAGGCATGGAGGATCCCATTATCAGCACGTCAGGCTGCTGGGTGATTGTGTAGTAGGTGGACAGTGTGAGCTATGGGGAGAAGCTGGCAGCAGGGTTGGGTGTGTGACTCTTGTTTAGGCAGGCTAAAGGCTGTTGACTCACTTTGCTGGCCTAGCACCATGTTCTCTGTGTGTGGGCCTAGCACCATGTCCTCTGTGTGGGGGGGCCTAGCACCATGTCCTCTGTGTGGGGGGCCTAGCACCATGTCCTCTGTGTGGGGGGGCCTAGCACCATGTCCTCTGTGTGGGGGGGCCTAGCACCATGTCCTCTGTGTGGGGGGGCCTAGCACCATGCAGGGAGTAGGACTGAGTGACGTCAAATAAGCCGTTTTCTTCCCAGGGGAGGAGAGTGGAGGAGGTACAGGCCATGATAACCAGCTTACAGACCGTTAACACCATGTACTGCAGTCACTAGATAGATACGCTAATCATCAATGGGAATGACTGTTTTTCCTTACCTTTGTATTTTGTGTGTAAGCGCACACTTTCCATGACCTCGCCAGGGGTGTGTTTGGGGTCTTGGTGGTCTTGGCTGAAGATGGTGGATGAGACGATGAGCTTGGTATTGGCTGATGAACACACTTGGCAGCAGAGCACCAGTTGACTGAACTGAACCTGTGTGTGTGTGTGTGTGTGTGTGTGTGTGTGTCTGTCTTGGGGAGAGAGGGAGGGAGAAAATATATTATTCTGTGTTTTTAGGTTTCACCTAATATTTTGACACTGTAGCAGCCTGTCTACAACCCTTTAGCTCATGGGCAGGGAGCGCGTATCAGGGACTGCGTAATTGTACTGCCCCCACAGATGGTTCTATCACATCGGTCAACTCTTTGTCCTGTCTGCATGACTTTGCATAGCAAATTGCTGTGGATTAACGTCTCGTTAAACGCAAGGATTTTTCTGCCATTGATATTCTTAGCGGCCCGCACAAGGATAAGTCCAAACTGCGTTAAAAAAAATATAAAAAAATACAAAGATAATACAAAAAATGCAATCGGGATGGAGAAACGCTTTGTGTAAACCTAAACCAGATATAAAGTTTGCTGAGAAGATAATGGACCTAATATATTTAGACTAACAATCATCAAAATAGAAGCTAGACAGTGGGGTAATAGAACATTCCCTAACCAGTATAGATCGTATGTTTTAAGTTTAAAAAACACGTTAGCCAAAATATGAAATAGCTGCAGGAAATTTGCTTTAAAACCTCAACCTTTTAAAATAGTTTTTTAAATGTTTTTAATTGCAGGAAGTTGGCGTAAATGCAAAAGATTCTCTACACCGTGAAGATAAGGGACCTCTAAAATGATCTCTAGAACTTTGCTGCACCTACAAGCCAACCGTGCCTCCTGCCACACCCCTGATCACGCCCACCACCTAAACCCCTTTTTGAAACAGAAACCAAAACTCTAGCCCGTGTTGGCTTGCCTAATGTAATGCAGACATAGGAATAGGATGTGCTCTGTTCATAACATACATGACTGCTCCTGACCAATGGCCAGAAGGCTTCTTCTCTGTGCATAATTCAGATACTCGAGCCCGTCCTCACCCGCCACGGGCCGAGCTACATCACGAGTACCGTTATATTAGTTTTATATGAAATAATGTCACACATCCCCCTCCCCAGGCACAGGATAGGAAATGACATTTTACAGTCAGTTTATCATTTATCTGTGAGCCTATTATATATTTACTTTTAGCAGAGGGTGTAACGTTATATTATACTAATCAAAAATATAAACGCAACAATTTCAAAGATTTCACTGAGTTCCAGTTCATTAGGCCCTAATCTATGGATTTCACATGACTGGAAATGCAGATATGCATCTGTTGGTCACCGATACCTTTTTACAGAAAAGGGGAGTGTGGATAAAGTCAGGCTCTGGTGTGACACCAGTCAGGCTCCTTCGCATAGAGATGCTCAGGCGGTTGGATGTGGCCCGTGGAATGTTGTCCCACTCCTCTTCAATGGCTGTGTGATGTTGCTGGATATTGGCGGAAACTGGAACACACTGTCGTACACATCGATCCAGCAAAGGGTCTGAATACTTACGTACGTTTTTTTTTCTTTTTTCAAATATGTCTAAACCTGTTGCTTTGTCAGTATTTGTTATTTATTGTGTGTAGATTAGGGGGGAGGGGGGACAATTTTAACACATTTTAGAATAAGGCCGTAACGTAACAAAATGTGGAGAAAGTCGACGGGTCTGAATGCGCTGTGTATGTGTATACATATTTTTCAATATTGCAATATTATTTTTGCACTAGTTGGCTGTACCTGCACCAACTCTCCAGTATTTTTGCACTAGTTGGCTGTACCTGCACCAACTCTCCAGTATTTTTGCACTAGTTGGCTGTACCTGCACCAACTCTCCAGTATTTTTGCACTAGTTGGCTGTACCTGCACCAACTCTCCAGTATTTTTGCACTAGTTGGCTGTACCTGCACCAACTCTCCAGTATTTTTGCACTAGTTGGCTGTACCTGCACCAACTCTCCAGTATTTTTGCACTAGTTGGCTGTACCTGCACCAACTCTCCAGTATTTTTCCTTCTGTAGCTTGTTCTCCATCTTTTTAAATCGGGAGCCAATATGTTTTCAGCACTTTTATTACAATGACGAATCGCACTCTGCACACGGAATCGCGCTCTGCACACGGAATCGCACACTGCACACGGAATCGCACACTGCACACGGAATCGCACTCTGCACACGGAATCGCACACTGCACACGGAATCGCACACTGCACACGGAATCGCACACGGAATCGCACTCTGCACACGGAATCGCACACTGCACACGGAATCGCACTCTGCACACGGAATCGCACACTGCACACGGAATCGCACACTGCACACGGAATCGCACACTGCACACGGAATCGCACACTGCACACGGAATCGCACTCTGCACACGGAATCGCACTCTGCACACGGAATCGCACTCTGCACACGGAATCGCACTCTGCACACGGAATCGCCCACTGCACACGGAATCGCACACGGAATCGCACTCTGCACACGGAATCGCACTTTGCACACGGAATCGCACTTTGCACACGGAATCGCACACTTCATCGCACACTTCATCGCACACGGAATCGCACACGGAATCGCACACTTCATCGCACTCTGCACACGGAATCGCACTCTGCACACGGAATCGCACACTGCACACGGAATCGCACACTGCACACGGAATCGCACTCTGCACACGGAATCGCACTCTGCACACGGAATCGCACTCTGCACACGGAATCGCCCACTGCACACGGAATCGCCCTCTGCACACGGAATCGCCCTCTGCACACGGAATCGCCCTCTGCACACGGAATCGCCCTCTGCACACGGAATCGCCCTCTGCACACGGAATCGCACTCTGCACACGGAATCGCCCACTGCACACGGAATCGCCCACTGCACACGGAATCGCCCACTGCACACGGAATCGCCCACTGCACACGGAATCGCCCACTGCACACGGAATCGCACTCTGCATACGGAATCTCACACTACCTATAGAATCACACACTATACACACAGATTCACACTATACATACAGAATCACATATCGTATCGGCACCATAGTATTGTGATCATATCGTGAGGTCCCTGGTAATTCCCAGCCCTACTACTGCAACTCTGAGTCCAGAGCAGGAGCCTCTCCAACCAAAGCCCCCCACACAATGTTAAACACTGACTCGTATTCAGCACTGAAGGAAGGCATCGCTAACTGAACATGGGCTCTGTAAAGCCTGTAAAGCCTGTAAAGCCAGAGCTTGTTTTGTTACCCCATCCACTTCCAATGAAGGTTTTATTTGGGTTATGGATTCGTTCACGGCATTACGTCAGCAGTGCTTACCCTCTCTTGTCGTCCGCCTACCCTCTCTTGTCGTCCGCCTACCCTCTCTTGTCGTCCGCCTACCCTCTCTTGTCGTCCGCCTACCCTCTCCTGTCGTCCGCCTACCCTCTCCTGTCGTCCGCCTACCCTCTCCTGTCGTCCGCCTACCCTCTCCTGTCGTCCCTTCACATGTCTCTGTTTCCTGCTCCGTGACGGTTTTGACTGAGCAGCCAGATGAGCCTATTGACAGCAGTGACTTGTCTGGTTGGGCTGGCTGGCAGAATATAGCTCTGACTCTCAGGATTATATAAGTGGGATCCGCTCACAGCCACAGTCTGAGGGGGGAGAAGGGAGGGAGAATTAAGCTGCCCCTCTCTAATCTCCCGTCCCCGTCACCCTGGCTTTCACAGTGAGGCTGGCTCATCTTGCCTGACCGGGCCACTCGCACGCGCACACTAGTGGCTGGGTTCACCAACAAACATTGACTCCAGTCAGCGCCTGTGGCGATCCGAGAGAGGATCACCATCATTTTGGTTCTCATGGGAGGTAGAATCATGAACGGTGAGCTCAAAAGTATTGGAACAGTGACAGTGTTGTTTTGGCTCTGTACTCCAGCACTTGATACAATGACTGAGGTTAAAGTGCAGACTGTCAGCTTACATTTAAGGGTATTTTCATCCATATTGGGAATTATTTCACTTTTTGGTACACAGTCACTCCATTTTAGGGGACAAAAAATATTAGGACTAATTCACTTGTATTAATGTAGTGAAAAGTTCAGCTTTTTGTCACGTTCATACTGGGCAGTGGTTACATCAAGCTTGTGTCTTTTTGTCACGTTCATACTGGGCAGTGGTTACATCAAGCTTGTGTCTTTTTGTCACGTTCATACTGGGCAGTGGTTACATCAAGCTTGTGTCTTTTTGTCACGTTCATACTGGGCAGTGGTTACATCAAGCTTGTGTCTTTTTGTCACGTTCATACTGGGCAGTGGTTACATCAAGCTTGTGTCTTTTTGTCACGTTCATACTGGGCAGTGGTTACATCAAGCTTGTTTCTTTGTCACGTTCATACTGGGCAGTGGTTACATCAAGCTTGTGTCTTTGTCACGTTCATACTGGGCAGTGGTTACATCAAGCTTGTGTCTTTTTGTCACGTTCATACTGGGCAGTGGTTACATCAAGCTTGTGTCTTTTTGTCACGTTCATACTGGGCAGTGGTTACATCAAGCTTGTGTCTTTTTGTCACGTTCATACTGGGCAGTGGTTACATCAAGCTTGTGTCTTTTTGTCACGTTCATACTGGGCAGTGGTTACATCAAGCTTGTGTCTTTTTGTCACGTTCATACTGGGCAGTGGTTACATCAAGCTTGTGTCTTTTTGTCACGTTCATACTGGGCAGTGGTTACATCAAGCTTGTGTCTTTGTCACGTTCATACTGGGCAGTGGTTACATCAAGCTTGTGTCTTTTTGTCACGTTCATACTGGGCAGTGGTTACATCAAGCTTGTGTCTTTTTGTCACGTTCATACTGGGCAGTGGTTACATCAAGCTTGTGTCTTTTTGTCACGTTCATACTGGGCAGTGGTTACATCAAGCTTGTGTCTTTTTGTCACGTTCATACTGGGCAGTGGTTACATCAAGCTTGTGTCTTTTTGTCACGTTCATACTGGGCAGTGGTTACATCAAGCTTGTGTCTTTTTGTCACGTTCATACTGGGCAGTGGTTACATCAAGCTTGTGTCTTTTTGTCACGTTCATACTGGGCAGTGGTTACATCAAGCTTGTGTCTTTTTGTCACGTTCATACTGGGCAGTGGTTACATCAAGCTTGTTTCTTTGTCACGTTCATACTGGGCAGTGGTTACATCAAGCTTGTGTCTCTACAAACATGTTGGATGCATTTGCAGTTTGTTTTGTTTTCAGATTTTGTGCCCAATAACTGATTGGTAAATCATGTGTCATTTTGTAGTCACTTTTATTGTGAATATAATGTTTCTGAACACTTCTACATTAATGTGGATGCTAACATGATTACAGATCATCCTGAATGAATAACGATCTGTGAGTTTTTAAAGCACAAATATCATAGCCCCAAGACATGCTAACCTCTCACCAATACAATAATGGGAGGGTTGCCGTTTTTGTGGGTGGGTATGTTTTGTCTTTGTCTAGTTTTTTGTTTCTCCAGAATGACTCCCTCCACTGACCATTCTTCAAGCCCTGATGGCTAACTGTTTTTGTCATGCTTCAAACTTTCATTAGAGATCAGGATCAGGTTTAGTTGCACGTTTGACTTCCACTCACGCATGCGCACTCCCTCACAGTGGATGATGCAGAGAGCTGTGGTGTGTTAGCTGTTTGCTAATAGAATCCCCAGGGTGAATTGCCAGATCTATTGCTGGGTCCAAGTCGGCCAGTGAGTCCCGGGTGTATTAGTGCCTGGTGATTTTTGTCTCTGACTGTTCCTGCTTGACTCCTACACCGGGCAGGCCGCGCTCAACCAAGGTGGAGGGAAGGCAGGATTATTGCTTTCACGGTCCTCACTACTACTCTGTATTACTGAGAGGATTGGAATGACAGTTGCAGGATTCTACATGTAGTGAAGGCCAGTCAGACAGTAGTGGACGCCTGTGTTAAATCTGTCCCTTATGTGTTAAACAGCAATTGACATGATCTTTTTGTGTCTATAAAAAATAAATCTGCTTTAAAAAATAAAAAAAAGTATTTTGCCTTTATTTAACCAGGTAGGCCAGTTGAGAACAACTTCTCATTTACAACTGTGTCCTGCCCAAGATAAAGCAAGCAGTTCGACTAAAACGACAGTTACACGTGGGATAAACAGTCAATAAAACGTGTGTGAGGTAAAATGATCTCTAACCGACGGACCAAGCTTTTTATGATCAAGTAAACACTATAGTATCAGAGGAGGAAGTTTGACCCACACTGGTCGGAACACACCAGACTGGTCACAGGGAAACTGGCTGGGCTTGGTGCTCTGAAATGGGGAAAGGGACTTCAGACATCTTCCACACCATTTACCAAACCATGATAACTCTCCTGGACTACTGTTCCACAGTACGGCTCCCACCCAACATCAGAGCATTCAGACCGGTCTTAACCAGCTCCAGCTTCCCACCCAACATCAGAGCATTCAGACCGGTCTTAACCAGCTCCAGCTTCCCACCCAACATCAGAGCATTCAGACTGGTCTTAACCAGCTCCAGCTTCCCACCCAACATCAGAGCATTCAGACCGGTCTTAACCAGCTCCAGCTTCCCACCCAACATCAGAGCATTCAGACCGGTCTTAACCAGCTCCAGCTTCCCACCCAACATCAGAGCATTCAGACCGGTCTTAACCAGCTCCAGCTTCCCACCCAACATCAGAGCATTCAGACCGGTCTTAACCAGCTCCAGCTTCCCACCCAACATCAGAGCATTTAGACCGGTCTTAACCAGCTCCAGCGACTCATCAACAGGGCTGCTCCTATCAGGACCGGTCTTACACGAAGGGAACACACAGACAGTTGAAACACTGGACATGATTCAATACATTACCCTGGAGACTGCTTTCAAGGCAACACAAACTGCCTACTTTATGTGTCAGACCTGTTCAACAGTTTCCACCAATCCTCTGGGGACTAGATTAGCAGCCAAACACTATGAACTATGGGATCCCCACCTATTGGCTCACCCACCCACTAAAAACAGTGTAGTTTGCTGGACCACTGCTGTGTGACAAGCTGGACTTACCCACAGGACAGCTAGCTAGCGTTTCTGCTTTAGTGTTACTGAGTGGGCTATCATGTCTAATTGAAATTAATATGTATTCTATTTCATGGTGCTGTACAGTCCCCTCTGTGATTCACTGCGTCTCCCTCCCGTGTGACAGGTCACATCCTCAGCCTGGTGCTCCTGACTGAATGTCTCTGTTCTGCTGTGTGACTCAGCCTGGTTCTCCTGACTGAATGTCTCTGTTCTGCTGTGTGACTCAGCCTGGTTCTCCTGACTGAATGTCTCTGTTCTGCTGTGTGACTCAGCCTGGTTCTCCTGACTGAATGTCTCTGTTCTGCTGTGTGACAGGTCACATCCTCAGCCTGGTGCTCCTGACTGAATGTCTCTGTTCTGCTGTGTGACAGGTCACATCCTCAGCCTGGTGCTCCTGACTGAATGTCTCTGTTCTGCTGTGTGACAGGTTACATACTCAGCCTGGTGCTCCTGACTCTGCCTCGTCAACACCTGGTGAAGCTCTACCTGTACGTGCTAACTGCCCTGCTGCTCTTCGCTGGACACCAGGTGTCCAGGTGAGGGAGCGAGACGTACATACACACAGACTTTATATTGTTAGCAAGGAGTGAAATGTGTTTGGAAGGTCATTTTAAAAAGCCATTGCGTGCTGTGATAACTATTTTCATATTGCTCCATAAAACAGGTAGGTAATAGTATTGAGTGAATCAAGCTTCTACAGGCCCTGGGTGTGTGTAACTTGTTGAATTCTCTGAAGGATATTTCTGTATCTAGCCAGTGAGGACAGAGGACCACAGGTGTGACTGCAGGAGGTGAACTGATCTCTAGTTTGTCTTGTTTTTAGGGATTATGTCCGCAGTGAGCTGGACTCTGGGTACGAGGGACCGCTCTACCTGGAGCCACTGTCCATGAACCGTTTCTCCACTGCCCTCATAGGTAACTAACTAAACACAGTCCCACCTTTCACCACCAGCCTCATAGGTAACTAACTAAACACAGTCCCATCTTTCACTACCAGCCTCATAGGTAACTAACTAAACACAGTCCCACCTTTCACCACCAGCCTCATAGGTAACTAACTAAACACAGTCCCACCTTTCACTACCAGCCTCCTAGTTAACTAACTAAACACAGTTCCACCTTTCACCACCAGCCTCCTAGTTAACTAACTAAACACAGTTCCACCTTTCACTACCAGCCTCATAGGTAACTAACTAAACACAGTCCCACCTTTCACCACCAGCCTCAGGTAACTAACTAAACACAGTCCCACCTTTCACCACCAGCCTCCTAGTTAACTAACTAAACACAGTCCCACCTTTCACCACCAGCCTCCTAGTTAACTAACTAAACACAGTCCCACCTTTCACCACCAGCCTCCTAGTTAACTAACTAAACACAGTCCCACCTTTCACCACCAGCCTCCTAGTTAACTAACTAAACACAGTCCCACCTTTCACCACCAGCCTCCTAGTTAACTAACTAAACACAGTCCCACCTTTCACCACCAGCCTCCTAGTTAACTAACTAAACACAGTCCCACCTTTCACCACCAGCCTCCTAGTTAACTAACTAAACACAGTTCCACCTTTCACCACCAGCCTCCAAGTTAACTAACTAAACACAGTCCCACCTTTCACCACCAGCCTCCTAGTTAACTAACTAAACACAGTCCCACCTTTCACCACCAGCCTCCTAGTTAACTAACTAAACACAGTCCCACCTTTCACTACCAGCCTCCTAGTTAACTAACTAAACACAGTCCCACCTTTCACTACCAGCCTCCTAGTTAACTAACTAAACACAGTTCCACCTTTCACCACCAGCCTCATAGGTAACTAACTAAACACAGTTCCACCTTTCACCACCAGCCTCATAGGTAACTAACTAACTAAACACAGTCCCACCTTTTTTACCAGCCTCATAGGTAACTAACTAACTAAACACAGTCCCACCTTTCACTACCAGCCTCATAGGTAACTAACTAACTAAACACAGTCCCACCTTTCACCACCAGCCTCAGGTAACTAACTAAACACAGTCCCACCTTTTCTACCAGCCTCATAGGTAACTAACTAACTAAACACAGTCCCACCTTTCACTACCAGCCTCATAGGTAACTAACTAACTAAACACAGTCCCACCTTTCACCACCAGCCTCATAGGTAACTAACTAACTAAACACAGTCCCACCTTTCACCACCAGCCTCCTAGTTAACTAACTAAACACAGTCCCACCTTTCACCACCAGCCTCCTAGTTAACTAACTAAACACAGTCCCACCTTTCACCACCAGCCTCCTAGTTAACTAACTAAACACAGTCCCACCTTTCACCACCAGCCTCCTAGTTAACTAACTAAACACAGTTCCACCTTTCACCACCAGCCTCCTAGTTAACTAACTAAACTAGGTCCCACCTTTCACCACCAGCCTCCTAGTTAACTAACTAAACACAGTTCCACCTTTCACCACCAGCCTCCTAGTTAACTAACTAAACACAGTCCCGCCTTTCACCACCAGCCTCATAGGTAACTAACTAAACTAGGTCCCACCTTTCACCACCAGCCTCCTAGTTAACTAACTAAACTAGGTTCGCCCTACAACCTTAAGGCACATGGAAGGTGTTCCCTTGCTTCTTCATTGGCAGTAGGTAGGGTGTTCAGGGGGTTGTCGGTGGGAGCGATTGAATCTGTTGCTCTGAGCTGCCGTTTGCTGCAGAGCTCCTCAGCTCTCTAATGGGCTCTAACACAGTGAGGTGGACCTTCTGAATGCAGCCACAGCATTCCTGTAACAACGGGGACTCCCACAACTCTGACAAGCCTCTCTATTTAATCTCTACCTTTCCCCCCACGCTCGCTCTCTCTTGCTCACTCATTGATGTATTTCTTTGTCGTGCTGCTTCTTTCACAAGAGGGAAGCTTGTTGTGGTTCTGCAGTATCTGTAGGCTCTTAGCTTACTGGGGTGTGGGATCCGCCTCTTCTAAAAATACGACTGGCCGTAATATTGTTGTATTCAGAGCTCAGTAAAAGACTGAAAACAAGCAACCAGTGTCTTATGTCTTGAATAGGAGGCCTGCCTGTGAAATGCCTTTATGTAATGACCTGATGATGAGCGGATTGTCCTTCTGTTAGGTAACCCACTGCTACTTTGACTTTTAACGACGGGAACCCTTTCCCTGACAAGGGGAGGGACTGATTGATTCCTTGGCTTTGAGTTTTACACCGCGGCTGCCACTACAGAGTGTATGGTGGACATTCACCTACACCCTGTGTGTATTAACCCCGTCCCTCCTGTGTCCCTGCCTCTCTCTCCAGCTCAGCTGGTGGTGTGCACCCTGTGCTCCTGCGTCATGCAGACCAAGAGGATCTGGCTGTTCTCTGCTCACCTGCTCCCCCTGGTGGCCCGTCTCTGTCTGGTCCCCCTGGAGACCATCGTGTTCATCAACCGCTTTGCCATGATCTTCACGGGCCTCGAGGTCATCTACTTCCTGGCCTCCAACCTGCTGGTGCCCTACAACCTGGCCAAGACCGCCTACAGGGAGCTGGTGCAGGTAAAACTGGAGGAGATTCAGTCAGTCCATTATTACCTGATCCTCAGTGGTTTTTCTCCTCTCAGGAGACTGTAAATCTACCAGCCGTCTGGATGCGTTTTTTTATTTCTAGTCGCTAACCATCCTCTTTGTGCCCAGGTGGTGGAGGTGTACGGGCTGCTGGCTCTGGGGATGTCCCTGTGGAACCAGCTGGTTCTGCCCGTCCTCTTCATGTGCTTCTGGTTGGTTCTGTTCGCCCTGCAGATCTACAGCTACTTCAGTAGCCGGGACCAGCCCACCTCCAGAGAGAGGCTGCTCTTCCTGTTCCTCACCAGGTGGGACCAGCACTACCAACACTTTCGTGGTATTGCAGTTTCTGTCATGGAATGCTTATCCTGTGTGGTATGCGAGAGGTTTGAAACCCAAGGTGTCCTGTTACGCTGGAACTTTTTCCTCAACGTTACTGAGTCTCAAGTTCTACAGTTTCACTCACGTGTCTTGTTTTAAATCCTAGAAAATGGGATGTGGTCCATCTATTACAAATACATGTATGACCTTTGAGTAACTCATTCTCCTTGTCCCCCCCCCCCCCCAGTATTGCAGAGTGCTGCAGCACCCCCTACTCCCTGCTGGGCCTGGTCTTCACTGTTTCCTTCGTGGCCTTGGGCGTCCTCACCCTCTGCAAGTTCTACCTGCAGGGCTACCGAGCCTTCATGAATGACAACACCATGCACCGGTCAGTCCGCTGCCCGCCCAGCTGCCTTCTCATTCAGCCCATGTGATGCTGTGTGTTCATGTCTGTTAAGTGTGTTCTGTGGACCACAGGTTTGAACACTGGGGGAACTTTTTTCCTTTCTGACATCATTTAAAAAAGACAGAATATTTATGAATCTCTCTTCCCCTACTTCCCTACCTCCCTCCTATCTCAGGGGGATGACAGAGGGCATCACGTTACTGATCCTGGCTGTCCAGACAGGTCTGATCGAACTGCAGGTCATCCACCGAGCCTTCCTCTTGAGTATCATCCTCTTCATCGTGGTGGCCTCCATCCTACAGTCCATGCTGGAGATAGCTGACCCCATTGTACTGGCTCTAGGGGCCTCCCGGGACAAGTAAGATGTTCAAGGCTGATTTTGACATGTGACTCTATTTTTGCTCTGCTTTTGACTAGGGCCCATAGGGTACCCATAGGTACACACACACACACACACAGAGAGATGTATTCACCCTTTATTTATACAGAGAAATGGGCAGCAGAGTCACTTAAAATGTAAACCCAACTATATGATTGAATTCGACACAACTTTATCGACAACCTCCGAGGCGGTTCCCTACTAATAGTTGTGTTGGTGGTTGCTCTGTTCAGGAGCCTGTGGAAGCACTTCCGGGCCGTGAGTCTCTGCTTGTTCCTGCTGATCTTCCCAGCCTATATGGCCTACATGATCTGCCAGTTCTTCCTCATGGACTTCTGGCTCCTCATCATCATCTCCTCTAGCATCCTCACCTCACTGCAGGTACACACACACACACACCAAGCTCTGTTGCTGTAGAGAGAGAGACACGCATGGAGACGGGCGCGGTAAGGACCGTTAGCTGTAAGCTCCCCCATGCTATTCCCTGGCCACCTGTAAGTATACGTTACCTCTGAAGTACGGAAAACCCTGCGCGCTCCGAGAGGTGGAGTCAACCTGTAAGGGTACGTTTCCTCTGAAGTATGGAAAACCCTGCGCGCTCCGAGAGGTGGAGTTAACCTGTAAGTGTACGTTACCTCTGAAGTATGGAAAACCCTGCGCGCGCCGAGAGGTGGAGTCAACCTGTAAGTATACGTTACCTCTGAAGTATGGAAAACCCTGCGCGCTCCGAGAGGTGGAGTCAACCTGTAAGTATACGTTACCTCTGAAGTATGGAAAACCCTGCGCGCGCCGAGAGGTGGAGTCAACACGTGATTGGCCCTTTGATGTTTTGGATCTCCCTGAAATAAGAGCCATAGAAAGGTATTTTGGGTAAAGGATGTTTGGCATACCTTTCTTGAAGTCTGTATCCAAAATGATTACTTCAGTAGCAGAGATCTCACTCTGGAAATGTTATGTACTTGTAGAGAATGTTTTAAAACCAATATGAACTAAACCAAAAAGGGTACTTTAAAATATATTTTATTCTCAATCTAAACATGTTTCAGGTGACGCCAAGACTGGCTTTGATGCATCTACACACTAATGGTTGTAATGTCTTACTGTTAACTGGATGGCTGGGTATAACATCTCTTCATGAGAGGGCCATGACCATTACCTAGTCATGTCTTATTCTTTTAGAAAGCTCCGAGACAGATTGATGGACAGTCTGATCAGGAGATTTGTGTTAAGGCTGGACCCCTGAGCCTCCAATGGCTGTGGATATTTAATTTGATGCCCCAGAGGCCTCATTCGAGGCCAACTGGATTTAAGCAGGGGCTGTCCGACGGAACTATCGCAATGCGATTTGGCCTAACAGAAGTAGATTTAAGCGAATGACCTTGATAAGCCAATTTAAATGATAAGTGAAGTCCCCTGGGGGGGTCTTAATGTTTATGGATAGGCCTGGATAAGACCAAGATGTCACAGCTTTCTCAACTTTAATGACTTATTTCTCTATCATTATTCTGGATGCAGAAAGTATGGCAAACATCCTTCCCCCCCAAATGACCTTTCTATGGGTTTCAGATCCAAAACATCATCATTGTCTTTGGAATTGCCTTGGTGATTCGTTTTTTTAGAACATTCTGGTACGTTGACCTGAAGTGTTCTTTAACAGAACGGAGTACTGATTTAGTTTGTATATGACCTGTGATCCTAACCCTCCCTGTCCCCTAGGTGCTGGGTACCCTGCTCATCTACATCTTGTTCATGGTGGAGGAGGTACGTAAGGAGCCTGTACAGAACATGGACGACGTCATCTACTACGTGAACGGAACCTACCGGCTGCTGGAGTTCCTGGTGGCGCTCGTGGTGGTGGCCTACGGCGTGTCAGAGACTGTGTTCGGGGAGTGGACAGTGATGGGCTCCACCATCATCTTCATTCACTCCTACTACAACGTCTGGCTGCGCGCCCAGCTGGGCTGGCAGAGCTTCCTGCTGCGCAGAGAAGCCGTCAACCGGATCAAGAGCCTTCCCACCGCCTCTGACCTGCAGCTGAAGAAGTACAACGACATCTGCGCCATCTGCTATCAGGTGTGTGTGTGTGTGTGTGTGTGTGTGTGTGTGTGTGTGTGTGTGTGTGTGTGTGTGCGCGCGTGGAAGAAGTGTGCATGCTTGAAGAGAAAAGTGAGTGTTTGAGACCAATGTTATTGGTCCGATAAGTGTTTTAAAAGCCTTCTGATTTGAAGAGGATGACAATACAGCTAGAGGGAATATGAAGTAGGTTCTCCTTCAACATAAAATAAATATATATTATTCATAGAGAAGGAACGTTTTTAGTTTGAATAAGGATATGTAACTGATTCTTTCACTCATCAGAAAAGGGTCCATGTTGAATCTGGCATTGTAGTAGGCTTTTCCAGTTCAGTAGTTAACCAGTGTCTTGTCCCTTCCTGTAGGACATGAAGTCTGCTGTCATCACCCCTTGCAGCCACTTCTTCCACGCTGGCTGTCTCAAGAAGTGGCTTTATGTACAGGAGACCTGCCCCCTCTGTCACAAACAGCTGAAGAGCCAATCACAGCCTGCCAATGCCACCGCAGCACCCGCCCAGGACATTCTACCAGCCAATCCCAACCCAGCAGAGGCTGGGCAAGGAGAGCCAGTGGCTGTTGAGGGGGACAAAACCGTTACTCAGAACGGTGTTCCTGTTGAAGGGAGCCAAGCCAGCCCCTCTGCTAACCCTAACCTAGAGCTTGAGGGTAAGGCAGAGGAGAATGCCCTGGGCCCCCAGCAGGCTGACACAGTGGACAGTGTGTATTTGGAGGGCCAGGTGGCTGGTCTGTCACAGGGCTCGGGGGAGTCATGTCTCCGGCATCGCCAGCCCCAGCAGTCTGCCTCTTCACCTACAGCAGCAGCATCCACAGCATGTGGAGCTGAACTCTAGTCAGAACGGTCTGCCAGCCCCTGCTGCCTCTGAACCTCACTCCTGCATACTACCACCTCACACACAGCTAAAGACTAAGTAACCAAGATGGAGGTTGCTGGTTAACTGTTGGACTGACTTCCTATTGTCACTATCCAACACCTCCCCATTAATGAACTCATCTATTTGTCGGCCTGTTTCTTAGATTTTGTTTTTAAACTCATTAACATTTCATGGTTATTAATCCTATAGGATTGTATGAAATCTGATGCAGACTTTAGTAATGTTTGATTCTGAGATGCCATGCTGAACATTACATTTCACTGTTGAGAAATATGCATTGACTTCTCCCACTTGATGACAAAATACGTAAGTAAAGTAGCCTTGTGTGAGCCAGAACCACCACAGACCATATCACCTCCACTCATGGCAGCAGATCTGTCTCTGTAGCATGAGGCAGGTTGATGTACGAGTACACACCCTGGACGGGACTCTAGTCCAGGGGTCGGCAACCCTGTGCCTGCGGCCCTCCAGGACCGTCATGTTGTTGGTTTAACCCACCTGGAAGACCAGGTGTGTTGAATTTAGTCAATTACTGAAGTGATTCGTTAGCTCAGTTGGTGCCTAGTTGGAACAACACACTACAGTACCTGCACACTTCAGAAACAGGGTTGCCTCCCCCCTCCACTAGTCTATCTGGGGGCCTTACCTCCAATCTCTCTTTAACACGGAGTCCCAAGTAGATGCAAATTGGGTCCCATTTCTTCAGTCTCTGGTAGGACTGGGCCGGGATTGAACTCACAACCTAACGATTTCGGGGTGGAAACTCTAAACACAAGGCCACTGAGTTTAACAACAAAATGCAGCTTTGAACTTGAGTTGCATTCTACTGTACAACCATTAAACAGCAGACAACTCAGCCACAGCATTTGGTAGTTTCATTAACGCTCATTCAACATCCAATATTTTCCAATTGAGCTGTATTTCACTGGTCTTGAATCAAGTGAATCAAGAATATGACCCTCTGTAAGTCACTAACGTTAGCACCCCCCCCCCGGCCTGCCCTGATTGGGCCTGATAATCTGTTACACAACCTGAATGTTACAGTCCAGGGACAGGGCAGGCTGGTGTGTAGGTGGAAGACACCAATGCTCCCTGTGTGTGTGTGTGTGTTTCGATTTAAATTCATTCATACTGAAGAGAACAGACCCATATGGCGCTTTATATACGTTTAGGCTTGAACGCAGTCACTGTCCGACAGCCATGGGAACTTTATTGACATGATATGTAATGGAGCCATCTGTCATTTATAGCCACGCTCCAAAGTTGTCTTTGTCAGGTACCAAATAGTTTTGGTATGTATGAGAAAAAGCCCTATATAAGTGTGTGTTTATAAACAGGTATATTGTATCTGAAGAGGACTTTTGATATGCCTGCCATTCAGTGTTAAAGCTGAACCTCCCCCAGTATGACGTGATCAGAGGCTTGTGTGAACACTTTAGTAACCCTCTCGGTTGAAGTGTGAAGAGAGCTGATCACCGATTGAGGGAGTTACCAGCGCTGAATTGACCTAAAACAGTATTATTTGTCACAATTTTGAGAATGAATACATAGTATTATGTATGATCAAACTTGTCAAATGTTCCATCAATTAATTTGTGGCTTTTGGACATTTTCTTGAGTCTGTATTGGGAGAAGTGGCTAAGAGTGTACAGTATTTTACATACATCATGACATTGACATTTTGAAGAGGTCTTTTAGCATTTGAAATGCATTCCTATTTGGAATGGAATGGTTTTTTTTGAGAAGCCCTACAAATTCATTTTTCTTTTCTTTTTTAAGAATACAAAGAATGACATGCTCTGTGAATGCTGATTTCCAGTCAAATTGTTTTGGTAAGAAATTTGCCTGGTGTTGCCTTTTTTTATTTTACAAAACTGCTGAATGTCAAATTCTACAATCCTAATTTTAACCTGCATATTCTGCAGTCTTTTTGTGTTGGTGATTTTGAATGTTATAGATGGTGATGGATTGGCCACAACTTCCAACATCACCATGCAAGCTCTATCCTGGAACCCACAAGCCTTCCATTGTGAATAAGAATTTGCTCTTAATCAACTTGCCTCGTTAAATATAAATAAAACCCACAAGGGCTCCTAAGTGGGGCAGTGGTCTAAGGGGCACTGCAGCTCAGTGCTTGAGGCGTCACTACAGACACCCTGGTTTGATCCTGGGCTGTATCACAACCGGCCGTGATTGGGACTCCCATAGGGTGGCGCACAATTGGTCCAGGTTTGGCCGGTGTAGGTCGTCATTGTAAGTAAGAACTTGTTCTAAACTGACTTGCCTAGTTAAATAAAGGTTCAATCAAATAAATGAAAAGGCCACAGGGGTGGAAGGTGGGCTGAGGAGAACAGCCTCATGTCAACCCCATGAGATGTCACTGGCATGGGGTGGAATTAAAACTGGCATGGGGTGGAATTAAAAGGCCACCGGGGTGGAAGGTGGAGGCTGATGTCAAGAGAACTGGCATGGGGTGGAATTAAAAGGCCACAGGGGTGGAAGGTGGAGGCTGATGTCAAGAGGAACTGGCATGGGGTGGAAGGTGGAGGCTGATGTCAAGAGGACTGGCATGGGGTGGAAGTAAAAGGCCACAGGGGTGGAAGGTGGAGGCTGATGTCAAGAGGACTGGCATGGGGTGGAATTAAAAGACCACAGGGGTGGAAGGTGGAGGCTGATGTCAAGAGAACTGGCATGGGGGGTGGAAGGTGGAATTAAGAGAACTGGCAGGGGTGGAAGGTGGAGGCTGATGTCAAGAGGACTGGCATGGGGTGGAAGGTGGAGGCTGATGTCAAGAGAACTGGCATGGGGTGGAATTAGGGGGGTGGAAAAAGGCTGATGTCAAGAGGACTGGCATGGGGTGGAATTAAAAGGCCACAGGGGTGGAAGGTGGAGGCTGATGTCAAGAGAACTGGCATGGGGTGGAATTAAAAGGCCACCGGGGTGGAAGGTGGAGGCTGATGTCAAGAGAACTGGCATGGGGTGGAATTAGCTGGAGAAAAATACCCAGATCAGTGTGATCTGGGTTTTGAGAAGGTGAGGTAAGATTTGAATGAGGGGAGGAGGATCTTCTGACCACCCAGGTTTTTGGAGCCTGTTCTGGCACCGCATTGAAGTTTGTCAAGTCTGTGTCAGTCCCACTTTACAATACACAGACCTTATACCATGTGTCAGTCCCACTTTACAATACACAGACCTTATACCATGTGTCAGTCCCACTTTACAATACACAGACCTTATACCATATGTGTCAGTCCCACTTTACAATACACAGACCTTATACCATATGTGTCAGTCCCACTTTACAATACACAGACCTTATACCATATAAACTGGATGGTTTGAGCCCTGAATTATGATTGGCTGAAAGCCATGGTAAATCAGACCTTATACAATAGGTATGACATATATTAAATGAACTGCTCTAATTACGTTGGTAACCAGTTTATAACAGCAATAAGGCTCCTCAGGGGTTTGTTCTAAATGACCACTGTACCGCAGTTAAGATCTGAGTCCAGGCACTGCCCTTACCTGTGGTATATTGGCCGTATACCACACCCCCTAGAGTTGTGTGTAAATAACTGGTAATACACATGTTATTACATTGAGTGTGTATTTTCTGAAACGTCTTGGTTGGTGAACAACCATTGAGTTGTACTATAGCCATAGCCACAAGGACTTCACTGTAACGTGTCTTTTCATAATTGCCATGAACCACTTTGGAAAAACTGGTCACATTGATTCTGTCACAAACTGAAATTAGGGGGAACTGTTTGAATTTTAGCAACCAGGAAATGGCGGTGTGATTTCTGCATAGTGCATCTTTAAGTTTAGCAAATGTATTTAGTTTGACGTCATTACTGTTTATAAATGTTCCAATAAAAACATGTGGTTTTAGTTTTTATAAAATCTTTGTCACTCAAATAAATGAGCATTGTTCAAACACATGATATAAACTTCAAGGTTTTAATGTACAAATTTAACCTAACAATCTAACCTAACAATCTAATCTAACAATCTAACCTAACAATTTAACCTAACAATCTAACCTAACAATTTAACCTAACAATTTAACCTAACAATCTAACCTAACAATTTAACCTAACAATCTAACCTAACAATTTAACCTAACAATTTAACCTAACAATCTAACCTAACAATTTAACCTAACAATTTAACCTAACAATCTAACCTAACAATTTAACCTAACAATCTAACCTAACAATTTAACCTAACAATTTAACCTAACAATTTAACCTAACAATCTAACCTAACAATTTAACCTAACAATTTAACCTAACAATTTAACCTAACAATTTAACCTAACAATCTAACCTAACAATTTAACCTAACAATTTAACCTAACAATTTAACCTAACAATCTAACCTAACAATTTAACCTAACAATCTAACCTAACAATTTAACCTAACAATCTAACCTAACAATTTAACCTAACAATTTAACCTAACAATCTAACCTAACAATTTAACCTAACAATCTAACCTAACAATTTCACAACTACCTTATACACACAAGTGTAAAGGGATGAAGAATATGTATATAAAAGATATATGAATGGGTGATGGTACAGAACGGCATAGGCAAGATGCAGTAGATGGTATAGAGTACAGAATATACATATGAGATGAGTAATGTAGGGTATGTAAACATTATATTAAGTGGCATTGTTTAAAGTGGCTAGTGATGCATTTTTCCATTATTAAAGTGGCTGGAGTTGAGTCGGTATGTTGACAGCAGCCACTCAATGTTAGTGGTTGCTGTTTAACAGTCTGATGGCCTTGAGATAGAAGCTGTTTTTCAGTCTCGGTCCCTGCAATGATGCACCTGTACCGACCTGGCCTTCTGGATGATAGCGGGGTGAACAGGCAGTGGCTCGGGTGGTTGTTGTCCTTGATGATCTTTTTGGCCTTCCTGTGACATCGGGTGGTGTAGGTGTCCTGGAGGGCAGGTAGTTTGCCCCCGATGATGCGTTGTGCAGACCTCACTACACTCTGGAGAGCCTTACGGTTATGGGTGGAGCAGTTGCCGTACCAGGCGGTGATACAGCCCGACAGGATGCTCTCGATTGTGCATCTGTAAAAGTTTGTGAGTGCTTTTGGTGACAAGCCGAATTTCTTCAGCCTCCTGAGGTTGAAGAGGCGCTGCTGCGCCTTCTTCACGATGCTGTCTGTGCGGGTGGACCAATTCAGTTTGACCGTGATGTGTACGCCGAGGAACTTAAAACTTACTACCCTCTCCACTACTGTCCCGTTGATGTGGATAGGGGGGTGCTCCCTCTGCTGTTTCCTGAAGTCCACGATCATCTCCTTAGTTTTGTTGACGTTGAGTGTGAGGTTATTTTCCTGACACCACACTCCAAGGGCCCTCACCTCCTCCCTGTAGGCCATCTCGTCGTTTTTGGTAATCAAGCCTACTACTGTAGTGTCGTCTGCAAACTTGATGATTGAGTTGGAGGCGTGCATGGCCACGCAGTCGTGGGTGAACAGGGAGTACATGAGAGGGCTCAGAACGCACCCGTGTGGGGCCCCAGTGAGGAGATGTTGTTAGCTACCCTCACCACCTGGGGGGCGGCCGTCAGGAAGTCCAGTACCCAATTGCACAGGGCGGGGTCAAGACCCAGAGCTTGATGATAAGTTTGGAGGGTACTATGGTGTTAAATGCTGAGCTGTAGTCGATGAACAGCATTCTTACATAGGTTTTCCTCTTGTCCATCTGGGTTAGGGCAGTGTGGTTGCAATTGCGTCTGTGGACCTATTGGGGTGGTAAGCAAATTGGAGTGGGTCTAGGGTGTCAGGTAGGATGGAGGTGATATGGTCCTTGACTAGTCTCTCAAAGCACTTGATGACGGAAGTGAGTGCTACGGGGCGGTAGTTGTTTAGCTCAGTTACCTTAGCTTTCTTGGGAACAGGAACAATGGTGGCCCTCTTGAAGCATGTGGGATCAACAGACTGGGATAGGGAGAGATTGGATATGTCTGTAAACTCACCAGCGAGACATATCTAGGATCAACTCCCGGTGCCGACAGAGATGGCCGCCTCGCTTCGCGTTCCTAGGAAACTATGCAGTATTTTGTTTTTTTACGTGTTATTTCTTACATTGGTACCCCAGGTCATCTTAGGTTTCATTACATACAATGCATTACCGGGGGCAGACAACCCACCCTCCAGGACCCCTACAGCACCCGATGTCACAGGAAGGCCAAAATTATCATCATGGACATCAACCACCTGAGCCACTGCCTGTTCACCCCACTATCATCCAGGCGAGGTCAGAACAGGTGCATCAAAGCTGGGACCGAGAGACTGAAAAACAGCTTCTATCTCAAGGCCATTAGACTGCCATCACTAGCACAGAGAGGCTGCTGCCTATAGGCATAGACTAGAAATCACTGGCCACTTTAAGGAATGGAACACAATAATGTTTACATATCTATCATTACTCATCTCATGTGTATATACTGCATTCTATACTATTGTACGGTATCTCATTCACTTAATAATGCTTACATATCTATCATTACTCATCTCATATGTATATACTCTATTCTATACTATTCTACTGTATCTTAGTCACTTAATAATGATTACATATCTATCATTACTAATCTCATATGTCTATACTGTATTCTATACTATTCTACTGTATCTCATTCACTTAATAATGCTTACATATCTATCATTACTCATCTCATATGTATATACTGTATTCTATACTATTCTACTGTATCTCATTCACTTAATAATGCTTACATATCTATCATTACTCATCTCATATGTATATACTGTATTCTATACTATTCTACGGTATCTCATTCACTTAATAATGCTTACATATCTATCATTACTCATCTCATATGTATATACTGTATTCTATACTATTCTACTGTATCTCATTCACTTAATAATGCTTACATATCTATCATTACTCATCTCATATGTATATACTGTATTCTATACTATTCTACGGTATCTCATTCACTTAATAATGTTTACATATCTATCATTACTCATCTCATGTGTTTATACTGTATTATATACTATTCTACGGTATCTCATTCACTTAATAATGCTTACTTATCTTGCATTACTCATCTCATATGTAGGTATAGAAAAACAGTATCTTAGACTGTTCTGCTCGTACATATGTACAGTTGAAGTCGGATGTTTACATACACTTAGGTTGGAGTCAGTAAAACTCGTTTTTCAACCACTCCAACAATATTCTTGTTAACAAACTATAGTTTTGGCAAGTCGGTTAGGACATCTACTTTGTGCATGACACAAGTAATTTTTCCAACAACTGTTTACAGACATTATTTCAGTTAAACAGCTTGAAAAATTCCAGAAAATGTCATGGCTCTAGAAGTTTCTGATAGGCTAATTGACATCATTTGAGTCAATTGGAGGTGTACCTGTGGATGTATTTCAAGGCCGACCTACAAACTCAATGCCTCTTTGCTTGACCTCATAGGAAAATCAAAAGAAATCAGCCAAGACCCCAGAATTTTTTTTGTAGATCTCCACAAGTCTGGTTCATCCTTGGGAGAAATTTCCAAACGTCTGAAGGTACCACGTTCATCTGTACAAACAATAGTACGCAAGTATAAACACCATGGGACCACACAGCCGTGTATGTAAAATGTTCTTTACATACAAGCTTACCCAATACCAAAATGATGGATCTTTCTTGTCTTATTTACAAATGCCTGCACACAGCATGCCAGATATGAAGACCTAATGTTCAGAACCTTAAATACAGTATAAAGCCTCTACTTCTGCAACAACAGCAGCTCAAAAGCTAGATTGAAACAGCGGATACGCATTTTGTTGAATGAACAGATCATTGAGAAATTGCTGATCGTAAGTTGTGTCAAATAGACCAACCACAGCTGATTCCAATCTCAATCGGAGACATAGCCAGGTGTTGAAGTTCTTTCAATTACATGGACATACGCAGTACAAAGAGGACTCTTTGGATTGATTTTGTTCAATGTGGATACAGAACAACACAGAGGAGCAGAGAGAGAAAAAATGATGTCTGGATAAGGGAGAGGCGTAGCTGGACCAGGGAGAGGAGTAGCTGGACCAGGGAGAGGAGTAGCTGGACAAGGGAGAGGAGTAGCTGGACCAGGGAGAGGAGTAGCTGGACAAGGGAGAGGCGTAGCTGGACCAGGGAGAGGAGTAGCTGGACCAGGGAGAGGAGTAGCTGGACCAGGGAGAGGAGTAGCTGGACAAGGGAGAGGAGTAGCTGGACCAGGGAGAGGAGTAGCTGGACCAGGGAGAGGAGTAGCTGGACCAGGGAGAGGAGTAGCTGGACAAGGGAGAGGAGTAGCTGGACCAGGCAGAGGAGTAGCTGGACAAGGGAGAGGAGTAGCTGGACCAGGCAGAGGAGTAGCTGGATAAGGGAGAGGAGTAGCTGGACCAGGCAGACTGCCAGGAGTGGATGAGGCAGGCCAAGCGTTTCTATCCAAGGTGCAGACACGTCTCAGCTGAAGACTCCCAGGAGTGGATGAGGCAGGCCAAGCGGTATATAACAAAGTATTGAGATAAAAAATTATTTAGTCAGCCACTAATTGTGCAAGTTCTCCCACTTAAAAAAGATGAGAGAGGCCTGTAATTTTCATCATAGGTACACTTCAACTTCAAATAAATTCATTACAAAACCTACAATGTGATTTTCTGGATTTTTTTTCTTCTCATTTTGTCTGTCATAGTTGAAGTGTACCTATGATGAAAATTACAGGCCTCTCTCATCTTTTTAAGTGGGAGAACTTGCACAATTGGTGGCTGACTAAATACTTTTTGCCCCACTTTATATCCTTGTAAGGCTATGTCTGAATTGACAGATGCACTGTAGGACATTATTGAGGGGGAATGGTCTAAGGTCTACACCACAGGTCAGTAAAATACTTTTCCAGTAGTGGTCTCTCTAACTTTAGACTGATTAAAAATGTATTGCTTTGACAAAGACCGATTTGATGTCGAAATGCGTCAGCAGAGGTGGGACCAAGTCATTATTATTCAGTCTCAAGGTTGGAGTGTCAAGTCAAGTCCCAAGTAGAACGGGTTGAGTCAAGTCCCAAGTAGAACGGGTTGAGTCAAGTCCCAAGTAGAACGGGTTGTCAAGTCCCAAGTAGAACGGGTTGAGTCAAGTCCCAAGTAGAACGGGTTGAGTCAAGTCCCAAGTAGAACGGGTTGAGTCAAGTCCAAGTAGAATGGGTTGAGTCAAGTCCAAGTAGAACGGGTTGAGTCAAGTCCCAAGTAGAACGGGTTGAGTCAAGTCCCAAGTAGAATGGGTTGAGTCAAGTCCCAAGTAGAACGGGAGGAGTCAAGTCCAAGTAGAACGGGTTGAGTCAAGTCCCAAGTAGAACGGGTTGAGTCAAGTCCAAGTAGAACGGGTTGAGTCAAGTCCCAAGTAGCACGGGTTGAGTCAAGTCCCAAGTAGAACGGGTTGAGTCAAGTCCCAAGTAGAACGGGTTGAGTCAAGTCCAAGTCATGCATAATAAGAGCAAGTTGAGTAGAGTCACAAGTTTTGTGAAGTGTCTATACATGCAATGACTTGTTCTTTGTCTATTTATTGAGGCTACCAGACTTTATTGAGGCTACCAGACATTATTGAGGCTACCAGACTTTTCATTATTTTGTCTACATCACATTATGATTATACATTAATTAATTTGAACAACAAATTCGAAAATACAAGCTTCAAGACTAAATTATCAATTTCAAGAAATCTGTACATACCAAAAGACCAGTAAGCATATGCTGGTAATTGTTGGTTGATGCCCCATTGCTGGTGAGCTTGCAAAGTAAACCGTTAATATTATTTTGGAGATGCATATTTATTGATGGTAATCCTCTCTCTCTATAATTTGATGTTTGCGCTGCACCCATCCTAAAACTGTACAGCAAATCAACAATCTTTTCGCTAGATAAGTGGTTCTCAAACTTTTTGACCCGCGACCCCAAAAAATAGTGGTTCAAGGCTTGCAAACCCCCGCACACGCGAACACACGCGAACACAATCGCTGCGCAAATGTAGCCTGTCATTACAGCTATAAATGGTGAACAGGCAGTTAACCCACTGTTCCTAGGCTGTCATTGAAAATAAGAATTTGTTCTTAACTGACTTGCAAAGTTAAATAAAGGTCAAATAAATCTCTCTCTGTCTGAGGATGGCAGAAAGGCTACGGCTACATCAGAAAAGCAGCCATATCTTGAGCATCTAGAGAGATGGAATTATAGCGGGCAGGTACTGTGTAGAGAGGCTCTGTCTGGACGTTGTTGTTGGGAGGGTGTCCTTTCGTCAGTTTCGTATAAAGACATAAGCAGATCAAGTGCAGAATCTGGATTTGTAGTCAATGATCAATCGTGGGGTTTAGATTACCGCTACTCAGGGTTAGTAGCACAATAATGTAAAGACTTAGGCCCTCAGTCCTCCAAAGTTGGGGTGTACCTGGACTACAAGGCAGGAATTCTGTCCTTACAGCGTCTCTGACACAATGACCATCCTCCACTGAGTCCAGACCACATTCAATGAGCCTCTTTATCCTGGGCTTTGGTTTTACGATGAAACCATTGCTAAACTGTGTGATTTGGAGTAGAAGTCCAAGCACCCATAAGGAGAATATGTTGTTATTCTCTATTACTCTGTAGAGATCTATTACTCTGTAGAGATATATTACCCTGTAGAGATCTATTACTCTGTAGAGATCTATTTCTCTGTAGAGATCTATTACTGTGTAGAGATCTATTACCCTGTAGAGATCTATTACTCTGTAGAGATATATTACCCTGTAGAGATCTATTACTCTGTAGAGATCTATTTCTCTGTAGAGATCTATTACTCTGTAGAGATCTATTACTCTGTAGAGATCTATTACTGTGTAGAGATCTATTACTCTGTAGAGATATATTACTATGTAGAGATCTATTACTCTGTAGAGATCTATTACTCTGTAGAGATCTATTTCTCTGTAGAGATCTATTACTCTGTAGAGATCTATTACTCTGTAGAGATCTATTACTCTGTAGAGATCTATTACTCTGTAGAGATCTATTACTGTGTAGAGATCTATTACCCTGTAGAGATCTATTACTCTGTAGAGATATATTACCCTGTAGAGATCTATTACTCTGTAGAGATCTATTTCTCTGTAGAGATCTATTACTCTGTAGAGATCTATTACTCTGTAGAGATCTATTACTCTGTAGAGATCTATTACCCTGTAGAGATCTATTACTCTGTAGAGATCTATTTCTCTGTAGAGATCTATTACTCTGTAGAGATCTATTACTCTGTAGAGATATTTTACTCTGTAGAGATCTATTACTCTGTAGAGATCTATTTCTCTGTAGAGATCTATTACTCTGTAGAGATCTATTACTCTGTAGAGATCTATTTCTCTGTAGAGATCTATTACTGTGTAGAGATCTATTACTCTGTAGAGATATATTACTCTGTAGAGATCTATTACTCTGTAGAGATCTATTACTCTGTAGAGATCTATTTCTCTGTAGAGATCTATTACTCTGTAGAGATCTATTACTCTGTAGAGATCTATTACCCTGTAGAGATCTATTACTCTGTAGAGATCTATTACTCTGTAGAGATCTATTTCTCTGTAGAGATCTATTACTCTGTAGAGATCTATTACTCTGTAGAGATATTTTACTCTGTAGAGATCTATTACTCTGTAGAGATCTATTTCTCTGTAGAGATCTATTACTCTGTAGAGATCTATTACTCTGTAGAGATATTTTACTCTGTAGAGATCTATTACTCTGTAGAGATCTATTTCTCTGTAGAGATCTATTACTCTGTAGAGATCTATTACTCTGTAGAGATCTATTTCTCTGTAGAGATCTATTACTGTGTAGAGATCTATTACTCTGTAGAGATATATTACTCTGTAGAGATCTATTACTCTGTAGAGATCTATTTCTCTGTAGAGATCTATTACTCTGTAGAGATCTATTACTCTGTAGAGATCTATTACCCTGTAGAGATCTATTACTCTGTAGAGATCTATTACTCTGTAGAGATCTATTTCTCTGTAGAGATCTATTTCTCTGTAGAGATCTATTACTCTGTAGAGATCTATTACTCTGTAGAGATATTTTACTCTGTAGAGATCTATTACTCTGTAGAGATCTATTTCTCTGTAGAGATCTATTACTCTGTAGAGATCTATTTCTCTGTAGAGATCTATTACTCTGTAGAGATCTATTACTCTGTAGAGATCTATTTCCTGTAGAGATCTATTACTCTGTAGAGATCTATTACTCTGTAGAGATCTATTTCTCTGTAGAGATCTATTACTGTGTAGAGATCTATTACTCTGTAGAGATATTTTACTCTGTAGAGATCTATTACTCTGTAGAGATCTATTTCTCTGTAGAGATCTATTACTCTGTAGAGATCTATTACTCTGTAGAGATATTTTACTCTGTAGAGATCTATTACTCTGTAGAGATCTATTACTCTGTAGAGATCTATTACTCTGTAGAGATCTATTTCTCTGTAGAGATCTATTACTGTGTAGAGATCTTTTACTCTGTAGAGATCTATTACTCTGTAGAGATCTATTTCTCTGTAGAGATCTATTACTCTGTAGAGATCTATTACTCTGTAGAGATCTATTTCTCTGTAGAGATCTATTACTGTGTAGAGATCTATTACTCTGTAGAGATCTATTACTCTGTAGAGATCTATTTCTCTGTAGAGATCTATTACTCTGTAGAGATCTATTACTCTGTAGAGATCTATTTCTCTGTAGAGATCTATTACTGTGTAGAGATCTATTACTCTGTAGAGATCTATTTCTCTGTAGAGATCTATTACTCATCTATTACTCTGTAGAGATCTATTACCCTGTAGAGATCTATTACTCTGTAGAGATCTATTTCTCTGTAGAGATCTATTACTCTGTAGAGATCTATTACTCTGTAGAGATATTTTACTCTGTAGAGATCTATTACTCTGTAGAGATCTATTACTCTGTAGAGATCTATTTCTCTGTAGAGATATATTACCCTGTAGAGATCTATTACTATATTACCCTGTAGAGATCTATTACTCTGTAGAGATCTATTACTGTGTAGAGATCTATTACTCTGTAGAGATCTATTACTCTGTAGAGATATTTTACTCTGTAGAGATCTATTACTCTGTAGAGATCTATTACTCTGTAGAGATCTATTTCTCTGTAGAGATATATTACCCTGTAGAGATCTATTACTATATTACCCTGTAGAGATCTATTACTCTGTAGAGATCTATTACTCTGTAGAGATCTATTACCCTTGTAGAGATATTAAACTGTTTTTTAAACTAATAAACAAAATGCTGAAAACATGAATTATCTTTGGTCTTCCTTTCTCATTTTCATTGACAATAAACCTTTGGCTAGTCTCCATGCATGGACACCCACGGCCTGTTGAGATGTGATGACAAGACCATAGAATAGATAAGTGTATATAACCAAGTTACATTTGTTCTATTCGTTCTATTTGTTTTTGAAACTCTACATTGTTCGGCACGCACCATATGTAAGCACTTCACTGTTGTTTACATAGCATGTGACAAATTCAATTTGATTTGAGGTGCACTTGGCCACAAAAAACCTGTTATGGCATGGGTAGCAGCATAAAGGGCTTTCTCCATTTTAAAGTTGTCAACAGATGGACTCCTTATGGGATCACAGCTCAGCAGGAGTGATCAGCCAATTATACTCCAGCACTGCAGGTGAAAGTAGGCCTAAATCACCAACTTTGGCTTTATGCCTGTAGTAGACAGTTCACTCCAGTGTGCACCTTTTCAGTTTGTTGCTGCCAATAAACTCGGAAGAAATGTCAGTCTACTACTTTGAAATGGAGTTTAAAAGGCACTGCCCAAACAGAAGCTATCAATGGCAAAGATAAGGGGTGTGCTCTCCCCCCAAAATAAATAAATACATACATGACCCCCCAAATATAATACTAATGCTACCTGGTATATTGTGTTAAATGCATGACCTCTATTCGCTTAGTTTGCATCTTGAGTTCAAATTAAACTTGTATCTAGAACACACATCGACTATTTATGCATTGATTGTGCCTCCGGAGGAGACATCTAGGACACACGGTGGCGAAGTTTCATCACTTTTGAAGGTGTAAAATCCTCGCACTTCAAGACCATCTGCAGACGGTAAAATAGTAAGCCGGCCTGTGTTTATAAGTATTCGTCTAAATTCAGTATATTATCCTGTTTTAATGTTTATGCCAATTACACACGTTCAGCCGGAATGTTACAATGAAACACAACAACTCAATGCAGCCTACTACGACGTAGGACTATACAAGAGAATGGCAATTGATAAGTGGCAGTTGGTTAGGAGTAGCACGAAAGATTGGATCTAGAAACTATTAGCAGCAGGACAGTGTGCCAGATACCTAAAACGTACCTCAGTTGCGTTTACACAGACAGCCCAATTCTGATTTTAAAAAATCTCACTAATTGGTATTCTGGCCAAACAGATCAGCTCGGACAAATATCTGATGTGTTAAGATCTGATGTGATCGGTCGAAAGACCAATTAGTGGGAAAATATATCAGAATTGGGCTGCCTGTGTAAACGCAGCCTTATTTTCCTTCGTTGCCAATAATCCATCCGAGACATGATGCCCATTGACCACCGGAGGGAGCCGCAGTTGCATTTCAACTTTACTCCGTCACCAACCTTAGATGATTGAATCAACAATTTACAGAGGAAAGACCGTGGTGGGTGAGTAGAGTATAGCCTACCTCCGCACAAGCGTTATCAACCCGTGTAGCCTATCATCAGCACCCACAAAACCAACGTGTATTAAACGGCAGCAGGTAGCCTAATGGTTCAGAGCGTAGGGCCAGTAACTGAAAGGTAGCTTGTTCGAATCCCCAAGCCTACTATTTGAAAAAAATGTGGACATACCCTTGAGCAAGGCACTTAACCCCAATCACTCTGGTTAAGAGCGTCTGCTAAATGACTGAAATGCAAATGTAGCTTAATTGAATTTGACTTTGCTCCATTCTAGTAGCCTAGAGTGAAGTGTTTTGGTGGCTAGTTTATTGTGAAATGTATCTGATTTAAAAAAAAAAGATATATATATTGAAATATTGGTGAACATTGAGTTGACAATGTATTCTGATTCATTTAATGCAATTGTTTGTTCAATGGTTTAGGCCTTTACTCAAACGAGCGACTCAAATCATATGTATTCATCTTACTAATATACCTAATATGTTATGATACTGTTAGGCTAAGAAATATATGCTTATTTTTATCGGTCTTGTGCACTGGGCCATTTAGATTTGTGGTTTGGAAGTCTGTGAAGGAATTAGATTAAGCCTATTTAAACATATACATCCATCTCTGATGTGAAACCTTTGTATGATAGTGGGGGGTAAACAATATCCATGTCTCAGGTGTGTCAGTCAGTCACAGAGAAGAGGGAAACAAACGGCTTTACATTTTTTCTTGTTGTCTGTATATAGGCTATAAAATAACTCAGCCCAATAAGGTCAAAAAGTGTCATGTATAGTGACAGGCAAAATGTGCTAAATTTAACCGGGAAAATGTTGGCCTTTTTTAATCGTCCACATTCTTCGTTTTTTAAATGTGTATTATTTGCCTAAACCATGATTCATGAAATTACTGGTCAGAGTTTTTCTCTCTCGCTCTGCAAAATAGTCATAGCCTATTTCAGACTATTTATTTATCGCCGATAAAAAGCAGACTCAGAGAGAAAGGCAAAGACGAGGAATCTGGTAACAATTATGCCACATTGTTATTTCGAGCTAATTATTGCTGTCACTGTTTATCTCAGCGCTTCTTGTGGCGTTAGCATAAACAGTTACATTTCAATTGGAACCGTGAATGTGTTTTGTTTCATACCATGTGGGTTTCATAAATGAGGTGAAACAATTGTATACAAACTAAGTGGGAAGAGGCAGGATAGTCTCTGCTTTGTGAAACAACTCTGTATGTCTGCCGCATTTCTCCACCACATGAAAGCAGAGTTTGGTCCTGAGACCAAAACTGCAATCCAATTTTCTCACCCCCCCAAAAAATACAGTATCTTCAACACCATGTCTTGATATTAGCCCTGCTTATCGCATTTTCTGAACTCATCTCACTCATCTCACGACTGTAACCTTGATATATTGGCCCATCACATAGCCTTGCATTGATACAGCCTGAAATTCAGTAACACATTTGAAAGGCACGAGCTTTCTCTTGCATGATAAGGGATCTTCTGACAGTCAGCATCAGTTTGTTTAAATAAAACATGTATTGCATGATTTGGACGCATGCACATAGGTCTACTCATATGGATATATATCATTTCTAAATTAAACACACGGGCTAAATGTTGTTCTGTATTCCTATATTGCAGTTGGATATATAAAAGTGTGTAAAACGATGTAAACTTCCACTTATCTGAAGTGCGGACATCTGTGCAAAGTCTTACAGTGGTGTTAGAATGTTTTAAATACGTGAACCTTGGGTTGACATGTATAGTTTTATACTTTTCACTAGCCTAGCTAAGCCTACATTAATCGTTTAAGACAGAAATTCCGGTGTGCTCAAACGCGTCTCTTCTCCCCTCTCCACTGCGGCCAAACAATGAGAGACTAAAACTAGATATATTGAAAAAGTTTTTTAAAATATATATTTTCCCCATAATAAGAAACGCATCAAGACCAGCGCTTTATCCAAAACTGATTCAGACATCTCTCACTGGGGGTTACACAGTCAGACACGTTTTCAAGACATATCGGAACTAATCAGAATTTCATCTCTGTACGCTTCACTTCATGCAACCAATGTTTCGATATGGAGTTATCTTTGGCAACATTCTCCGAAAGCTCCTTTAAAGTGATCTCTGGCTTTGGCTGCGAGAGTGCGACTGTTGTGCGGTGGAGGTAAGGGAAGGGGCGGCCTTAAATACATCGCCTAATGAGGCGAGCCGTGGTTGGGCGTATCTGACACTGGGCTCGTCTTTGTTTGGGGGCAGCCCGCCTCTTACAGTCACTCCCTCTTCCCTCTGCTGGGGCTAGTGTGCTTGTGTTTAGTTCTCAGAGATAGTCAAATAGGATTCCTTTGGGAAGGGACACAAATCACTCCCATTTGAACAAGAAGAACAACACGGGTCCTCCTCTTCTTCATTTCTTCTTCATTTCCATTTGACAGAGATCATTGGAAAAAAGGAAACAAAGAGAGAGTAAAGGAAGAAAAAACTTGTCAGGGGATGAAGACATTTGATCTAGAACAATCTGAAAGCTCTAGTTGATCCCACTGACACCAGCGCTCGCTCATAGAGCAAGTATCCCCAATACAGGAGCGACATCGTCAAAAACCTCGAGCGAGATTTTGTTAATTTGCGCCGTCTTGCGTTTCGCTCGTTTGTCTTTTGATCTCCGTTTGAAGTGATTCTGTCTATGAGGCACCTGAATTTCGATACCTCGTCTTTGGACTCTTTTCGTATTTTTCTCTTGGTTTGAAGTAAACAGACAGACACACTGTCACTGGCATCAACGCGGACCCAGCACCATCCCACGCCCACGCCCGCCTTTTACCTGTGATTAGAGAAAACTGATTTTGGGACACTCGGTAAACAGAGAGAGAGGGAGCGCGATTTTGTAATGTTTGGGATTCAGGAGAGCATCCAGAGGAGTGGGAGTAGTTTGAAAGAGGAACCCATCGGGTCTGGGATGAACGCAGTTCGGACATGGATGCAGGGAGCCGGGGTGTTGGATGCGAACACGGCCGCTCAAAGGTAAGAAGCCGGAGACAGGCTCTTCCTCCCGGCGCGAAGGCTCCACTAGCGCACGGATGGTCCATAGTCCACACTGTTTTGGGAAACTATATTTTCAATGGACCAAATATTTTTTTGTCGCTACACTTGCAGTTTAGCGTACATGCTTTTTGCTCGAAGATTTGTTTTAAGTTTTCTTTGCCGCGGCAATGATGTTCCCCTCACCAGTGGGTGTTTAGCATGTAGCCTTATGGATGACTTCTATACTCTACTGTTATTTGGACATAGACAGAACAGTTAAAATAGGAGTCATAATAGTTATAATATAATAACTATAATATCATGATAATAAAAACATGTTAATTAAATTGGCCATGGAAATATGTTTCTTATATAGGCTTGCGTAGGCCTATCAATGCCACGAGCCTGGAGTATTGACAGGCATATCAACTCAACATCATCATTAAAAGAGCCCACTTCTAAACATACATTTTTCAAAATTAGGCTATTTGTCGCACTGTTTAAAATTAGGCAACAAGTATCAAAAGATTCGCTTCGCAAACATGAACAGGACTTACACGGTTCGCTTCACAAACACGAACAGGACTTACACAAGTTTTACTTGAGAGGCTAAGAACTTATTTCAAACGTTTAAGTCTGGTGATGCTCTAACAACGACTACCCCTTGCATGTCTATCCACAGTGGAGTGGGTCTTGCCCGGGCTCATTTTGAGAAGCAACCGCCATCAAATCTTCGGAAATCCAACTTCTTTCACTTCGTTTTGGCTCTATATGACAGACAAGGACAGCCAGTGGAAATCGAAAGGACGTCTTTCCTCGGTTTTGTCGAGAAGGAAAAGGTGAGTGATTTAATATATATATATATATATATATATATTTATTTAGCAGCTTCTGTACACACACTAAATTGTCCCACATCCACATTTTGACACATAATAAGTCCAAAGCCTAGCTGTATCAGACTAATCTAGTTTGAAATGAAAAACCATTCAACCGGTGTATAGACCTGTGTATTTGTTTTGGGAAGCTTTACAAATATTTCCACATGTTCATGGCAATTAGGCTCCATGCTCTTAATAGCCTAATAGTAATAAAAGCGTTTCCAAATGATAATGGACCTAATTATACTAATACTATACAGAAGAATACTACTAATAAAATATTCGTAGAATAATATTTGTAGAATAATATTTGTAGAATAATATTTGTAGAATAATATTTTGTCTTTTGAAGTTGATACGGTATAGCCTTATTGTCGTTGTATCTCTAAATATTGTTTAAAATAATATCAAATATTTTACATAATACAATTAAAATCGATGTGTTTATCTCATTACAAAATATCAAGATTTAGCCTATTGTTATGGAAATATATTGGGCAATGATTTTGTGCATTTCAGTACATAAAATATAGGCATAATAACATGACACAACCGCTTGTTCCATAAATTCTCCTAATTTCCAATAAACTAGTTTCCATGTATTTGTATGGTAGCACTACATTAAGTAGCATAATTACTGCAGTGTCTTTTTGAGACGTTTCTCACCTTCAGCCATGCAAACAGAGGTTCATTTCTATGCAGTTCTCTATAGCCTACAGTTCAATAAGTGGCTGTTGAACGATACAAAATGTACGTGTACAATAATTATGCTACATTTCGCCAATCCCAGATTATTATCGAGTTGATAATCAATACACTAGTTTATTTCTGAGAGCTCAGTCTAATTTGAACACATGCGCACAAATATACATTTTTATCAAATTGATTTTAACTCCACTTTAAATCTGCTCATTTACAGGAATCCACTGGAGAGAAGACTAACAACGGGATACATTATAGACTGCAACTTCTCTACAGTAATGGTAAGTGTACAACATTGGTCAACTCTCCAGTCGACAATGTTGTGCTTATGTTCTTAGTCGCAGGAAACGGATACGTATGACCACAAACATGATTTGCATTACATTCTACAGAAATAACAGCACCAGGTGTCGTTTAGTTGAGCCTTTTCACTAAAGTCATATTTAAGTTCATTTAAGATCAAGTAATTGTTACATATGAACAGACAAATCAAACGTTTAATTTTGGATTAAAATAAATAAATATGTAATCATCAGTTAGACATCTGCTATAGAAATAGGTAGTCTATACTGTGAGTGAAAGAAAATCAACGTTTTTTATATCAGTAATAATAGCCTGGTGTAGAAGCAATACAATATTTACGGCGTTCTGAATCTCATGACCTGAATTGTCTGTTCATAATTAACAATTATCATAGCTAAATATTTTCCGCATACAAGCAGTCCAACCTGCGAGCACGTGTAGTGTACCTTGATCACAATGGCCTTGGTTCATCTTGTGACCCCGTCAGCAGCTATTTGTCTCACAGCAAAACAATCTAACTGTTTTTAGGTCGCCGTGTCGTGTGTTTGTCTATGATTGTTTTTGTGGGCTATGCTGTTCATTTTATTAGCGTCAATTGGTGTCGTTTTCATTGTTTCCATCACATTGCGAAGCTTCACAGTATGTCTAGCAAACTAATTATATTTGATTGTGTTAAGCTTATTAATGAATAGGCTCTAACCCATTGCGCAACAATATATTGTTACATTATTTCTGCCTATTCCGTTGTCACTACCGGCTTGGAAGTATGGGCCTAAGTTTCCTTTGTGTTTTTCATTTGTCTCAAATAGGTGTTTGGCAATAACTATTGTGTAATCCACCACAAATTGTGCAAATATTGTTTAAAGACTAACGATATTCACTAACATTGCTAATATCCATGGGAAATACATTTTGTTTGCCAATATTGCAAATAAATTGTGACTCTAATGTCAAGCATTATTTAATTATATTTTCCAATAATGATTGATCCTCCTGAAGTCTGGAGGATGAAGTTCTATAATTGATTTAGTTTTAATCACACCTTTGCTGAAAAACGTTTATTTATTGACACAAGTGAATTGCTTAGATTAAGAATACTGTAATGGTAAATTACAACTAATTTAATTAGCCTACAGAGTATCTTTAATATTTTCAGTGAGGTCGATTTTGTTGCCTCAATAAATAGTTTGGCATTTATGATAGTCATGGCCTCTGTTTAAATGTGTGACATTGTGTATCAGGCCAGGATACCTAATTCTATTGAAACCGTTTCCACTCATGTCTTTTCTCCTGTTCTCTCTCTCTCTCTCTCTCTCTCTCTCTCTCTCTCTCTCTCTCTCTCTCTCTCTCTCTCTCTCTCTCTCTCTGTGTGTGTGTGTTAGGCATCAGGACAGAGCAGGACTTTTATGTGCGACTCATTGACTCCATGACTAAACAGGTAAGGCTCTACCCCACGTCCCTCTGCCTAACAATGACAAGTAATACAGAACAACATTAAAACTACATGTTGAAGAAGTGAAGGGAAGAGAAACAGTAACATTTCTCAGGCGGACCTGGAACAGGAGGCAGGAGACAACAGCCCATGGCAGACTGTGTGTACACGGAGCCCTCTGGGCCTGTGTCACATTTTGGACAGGTCCCCGCTCACTTGGTAACCCTGACAGCCCAGAGTGTCTCCTTGTATTATGCCCCTAACAATGAAGAGGGGGACCCATTGAAGTGTCTTTCTGCTGAGCCGCTCTGCTTTCACTGTAATAACTTGTTGGTTTGAGTGGGGAATGGATGGACACTTGCCTTGCTTATTATTTAGATTTTATTCATAAGAAAATAGAGTTATTTAATTGACTTTCAAGTGCAGGAGTTAACTATTTGGAAAGCTTTTTTTAATATGTTGTTTTTTTTTGAGACAGACGTTGTAATCTGACGCCCTCGAGAAAGTTACCATGTCATACACTGAATTATAATGTTCAGAGATATTATTTCCCGGTCTTTAGCCGACTCTGTACCGTTTCTGTTTCCTCTCCTGGAATTCACCCCTATGGATAGTGTGACATGTTTGGTGTTTGGCTAACGTGCTCGTTAGCGGGCTCAGGGTAATGGCAGGCTGCTGAGAGGAGAGACATGCTACGCTCTCTTAACGCTCACTAACATACGGTGTCACACTGCACTGGCGTCACAGCCAATATCAAATGGCATTAAACCCCAGTAGCTGCCACTCAGACCGTGTCAGTCTGGCAGTCTTGTTGTCTCTTAATAAACTGTTTAACCTTCTTGGCGAGGGGAGAGAGAGGTTTGAGGGCTCACACATTGTTTTCTTTCCGTCCGCACTTAGAATTCCTATTGTTGTGTTTGTTTAACTCTGTCGATGAGAGGAGTCGAGAGTTTTAGGAATATGCTAGACTAACAAGTAGTGATTCTTGCTGCTGTTGATGGACTACAACAACTATTTGAAATAGGAACCTGATTATTTTCTTTTCATATTATCAGTGTAGAAGCTCCTCTAATTTGTATACAATATTTTTTTGTGTTTGTGAATTATTACTAGATTTACGACTAGTATGGCGTGAGGCACAGTACATGGCGCATATATGTATTTCATAACCAGATGAGTCAGATGACTTACTGATCAGTTTGTTTTAACTCTGGGCATCTCTGTAGTGGTCTATCAAGAATGTGAATGAAGCCAGAGCCCAGGCCTCAATCCCTCTCTCTCTCTCTCTCTCTCTCTCTACCTCTACCTCTACCTCTACCTCTCTCTCGCTACGCCTCTCTGTCTCTCTCTCTACCTCTCGCTCGCTCTCTCTCTCTCTCTCTCTCTCTCTCTCTCTACCTCTACCTCTACCTCTACCTCTACCTCTCTCTCTACCTCTCTCTCGCTACGCCTCTCTGTCTCTCTCTCTACCTCTCGCTCTCTCTCTCTCTCTCTCTCTCTCTCTCTCTCTCTCTCTACCTCTACCTCTCTCTCGCTCGCCTCTCTGTCTCTCTCGCTACCTCTCGCTCTCTCTCTCTCTCTCTCTCTCTCTCTCTCTCTCTCTCTCTCTCTCTCTCTCTCTGGTTGACAGAGCTGTCACTGGGGTCTCATAGCTCATAGTAAATACCAGAGGTGCTAATACTGGAGCCCAGTGTGGAGACATAAACATTCCAACTCTGTCAAATTGTTTGTTGATCATTGCTTGACAACCATTTTCAGATCTTGCCAGAGATTTTGAAGCAGATTTAAATCAAAACTGTAACTCCGCCACTCAGGAACATTCACTGTCTTCTTGGTAAGCAACTCCAGTGTAGATTTGGCCTGTTAGGTGATTTGGTGTTTTAGGTTATTGTCCTGCTGAAAGGTGAATTCATCTCCCAGAGTCTGGTGGATAGCACACTGAACCAGGTTTTCCTCTAGGATTTTACCTGTGCTTAGCTCCATTCCATTAATATTTTATCCCAAAAACTCCCCAGTCCTCCATAATTACAAGCACACCCATAACATGATGCATCCACCACTATGCTTGAAAATATGGAGAGTGGTACTCAGTAATGTGTTGTATTGGATTTGGCCCCAACATAACACTCTGTATTCAGGACTAAAATATAATTGCCTTGCTACATTTTTAGCAGTGTTACGTTAACGTCTTGTTGTAAATTGCCTGTAATCCATGGCTTCTGGTTGGGATATGTACGCACGGTCACTGTGGGGAAGATGTCGTCAATGCACTTATTGATGAAGCCGGTGACTGAGGTGGTATACTCCTCAATGCCATTGGATGAATCCTGTGTCTGTGTCTGTGGTAGCAAAACAGTCCTGTAGGTGAGCATCCGGGTCATCTGACCACTTCCGTATTGAGGGAGTCACTGGTACTTCCTGCTTTAGGTTTAGCTTGTAAGCAGGAATCAGGAGGATAGAATTATGGTCCGATTTGCCAAATGGAGGGCAAGGGAGAGCTTTGTATGCGTCTCTGTGTGTGGAGTAAAGGTGGTCTAGAGCTTTGTATGTGTCTCTGTGTGTGGAGTAAAGGTGGTCTAGAGCTTTGTATGCATCTCTGTGTGTGGAGTAAAGGTGGTCTAGAGCTTTGTATGCGTCTCTGTGTGTGGAGTAAAGGTGGTCCAGAGCTTTGTATGTGTCTCTGTGTGTGGAGTAAAGGTGGTCTAGAGCTTTGTATGCATCTCTGTGTGTGGAGTAAAGGTGGTCCAGAGCTTTGTATGTGTCTCTGTGTGTGGAGTAAAGGTGGTCTAGAGCTTTGTATGCGTCTCTGTGTGTGGAGTAAAGGTGGTCCAGAGCTTTGTATGCGTCTCTGTGTGGAGTAAAGGTGGTCTAGAGCTTTGTATGTGTCTCTGTGTGTGGAGTAAAGGTGGTCCAGAGCTTTGTATGTGTCTCTGTGTGTGGAGTAAAGGTGGTCTAGAGCTTTGTATGCGTCTCTGTGTGTGGAGTAAAGGTGGTCTAGAGCTTTGTATGTGTCTCTGTGTGGAGTAAAGGTGGTCTAGAGCTTTGTTCCCTGGAGTTACACATGTGACATGCTGGTTGAAATGAGGTAAAACGGATTTAAGTTTGCCGGCATCATACGATCAGGAAAAACCTGGTAGCTCTAATAATAAGGTTTAACAGTAGAAAGACTGCTGTAGTCTGTTGATGACATGGGGGCGGGGAGAAAGGAAGACTAACAAGTGGTCCAGCCAAACCATTGTTGTGCTTGGTTAGGAAGGATAAGGTCAACATGATCGGATCCAAAGCCCCATGCACATTCTCTCCAACGAGGAGCCTGCCTGCCTGCCTGCCTGCCTGCCTGCCTGCCTGCCTGCCTGCCTGTCTGTCTGTCTGCCTGCCTGCCTGTCTGTCTGTCTGTCTGTCTGTCTGTCTGTCTGTCTGTCTGTCTGTCTGTCTGTCTGTCTGTCTGTCTGTCCTGTCCTGTCCTGTCCTGTCCTGTCCTGTCCTGTCCTGTCCTGTCCTGTCCTGTCCTGTCCTGTCCTGTCCTGTCCTGTCCTGTCCTGTCCTGTCCTGTCCTGTCCTGTCCTGTCCTGTCCTGTCCTGTCCTGTCCTGTCCTGTCCTGTCCTGTCCTGTCCTGTCCTGTCCTGTCCTGTCCTGTCCTGTCCTGTCCTGTCCTGTCCTGTCCTGTCCTGTCCTGTCCTGTCCTGTCCTGTCCTGTCCTGTCCTGTCCTGTCCTGTCCTGTCCTGTCCTGTCCTGTCCTGTCCTGTCCTGTCCTGTCCTGTCCTGTCTGTCTCAGCTATGAGTCCCAGCGTCTGATCACAGTGCTGCCTGCGTGCTGCTGGTCCAGCCCTCATGGAAATCAAGGATTATCATACTAATGCTATAAATCTACCCACAGAGTTTAAGACTCACTGTGTTGTTATTACTGTGGCCAACACCACCACCACCACTGCACTGTGCTGTGGCTCCAACGGAACAACCACTAATGTGTCACTGTGGCTTCATACCCTACTAGAGATAGCCTGACAGGGAAAACGGAGGAGGAGTTTATGGTGAGTGGATAACGATATTGACAGCTACCATGCATGTTGTAATCACACTTGTTAGTAGTACTCTCATTTTCATCACAACCATAGATTTGCAGTAATAAACATAGTATTTATTGTATAACCAAGTATAAAATCAGCACTACTATCACACAGAATAGACAGAGAGTAGTGCCCCCGGATGTCAGCCTGACAGTTGTATCTGTGATCATGTTCTCCACCGTTGACAGATCTGATAAAGACAGAAAGCAGGCAGGAGGGCCTCTCATCACTCTCCCTCCTTCTCTCTCTTCTTCTCACCCTCCCACTGTATCTATCGCTCGCTTGCCCTCTCTCTCTCCACCTCTCTTTCTCTCCTACCCTGAGGTTTGGAGCCAGAACAGCTGAGCTGGGGGTGGGGGGGGGTGGGGTGGGATGGGGTAGGGTAGGGTGGGATGGTGGGGTGGGATGGGATGGGGTAGGGATGGGGTGGGGTGGGATGGGATGGTGGGGTGGGGGATGGGGTAGGGTGGGGTGGGATGGGATGGGGTAGGGTGGGGTGGGATGGTGGGGTGGGATGGGATGGGGTGGGGTTGGGATGGGGTGGGTGGGATGGTGGGGTGGGATGGGGTGGGGTGGGATGGGGTGTGGGGGTGGGGTGGGGTAGTTGCTAGTTTGACGGGGGGAACAAAGACGTAGACAGGCGGACTGATCGTGGCACCTCTTTAAAAGTATCTGTGTTGCTGTGGCGGCGGCCTGGGAAGAAAGGCTGCCATGCTCCTGGTGACACGTTAACCGATGACGCTAACAGAGTGGGAAGTGCGTTTCTGTGTTGCTGTGGCGGCGGCCTGGGAAGAAAGGCTGCCATGCTCCTGGTGACACGCTAACCGATGACGCTAACAGAGTGGGAAGTGCGTTTCCACATATTTATAGCAACTTGTTTACACACCTTAGATTTCAGCCGTCATATCAAAGCCAATGAGGAAATGGCAAATGAAAATGGAAAAGTGAGTTTAAATATGTATTAAAAGGCACATGGAGGCTACGTGTTTGTTAATGCATCATGTTGTTGTTAGCACAGGAGAGGTGTGAATGTCATGTACGTGCTGCATCGACGGTGGAGAAGGAGGGAGCATGCCTTGTTTTTTATACACGGTGGACTTCAAAGATAGAAAGACGTGGTTGAATCACACCGTAAAATGTCATGCTGAGTAGTAGGTCAAACTTAACTAAATAACCTATCTGATACAAACTGCAGTTTGCAGCCAGATTCTCCCCTAATTACAATTCCAGATGTGTCAGAAGCTGTATACAATATGTAGACACCAAACACTTCAGTGGCACTAACAAACCAGACAAAGGGCTATTCATCTATTCTATGAGACATTTCCTGCCGTTGGGAGGCTGCCCGATAATAGCGTTGGATATTCAGCCTTGTTCAGGATTATATTGTGGTAGTAGTAATGACGAGTGTGGTGAGGTTCCTAAAGCTGAGGCCTGGAGGTCTGGGCGATATGGGGCTGATCGTCTGGGCACCGTCCCTCAGCACCTTCTCTTGGTGTGGATAAATGAAGGTGTCACTTAGCAACTCCTGTTTTTATAACCTTGACTGAAAGACAAGCCAAAAATACCACTATGTTATTTGTGTTTTGTGTTAATGAGTTTGCATCCTCGCCACTGCTCTGTGTGTACTTCCTGTTTCTTTCCTGCTTGTGAGAGAGAGAAAAATACATGTTTTTCAGCGCTATTCATTTAGCATTATTTAAAAAAAACAACATAGTTAGTGAACATGGTGAAAACATAAACTCACAGGGTGAGAGGGCGTCAATGATTTTGACAAACTCTTGGCATCCCCTCTAACAAAGGACTCGGGATATTTCATCTTCATTTTTTAAATTTGTGGAGCATGTACATTATTTCATGACTGTATATTTCTATGAGTTCATGTCATGATTAATATTTCTCTATTGGAGGACATCATTGCACAAGGTCGGGCTGTGCTCAGTAAAGAGCTGGACATTGAGAGCAGTGTATTCCTGGCCTGCAGACGTTGATTCATGCAGTGCTGTTTTAGAAGACCTTGGTCCTTATTCTGTCAAAGTGAAACCAAAGGAACAAGTCATTTTCATCGTCACCCTGACTGCAGAAGTAGCTGTGGAGCAGGCTTGTTTTTCACTCACTGTTATGAGGGAACAGATACATTTTAACACCATATTTACACCTACACACGAGGCTGCTGATTGGAGTGTCGTGTGGTTACCGTGCCGACTCCATGCGGTGACTGTTTTGCCGTCAAAGAGAGATTCGCCGGCACTGGGACAACGTGTTGTTAGGTTATGGGAGGGTGACAACAAAGCTGAGGCATTTTGGAAGAGGTGTACGCTGGTCCAGATGGTGTGTCACTCTCCAGTCTGGCTTCCCAACTGCTCGCCCACACCTCGCCTCCCCTCTTCTCTCCTCCCTCTTCTCTCCTCCCTTTTACCGCCCCACCGTCACCGCCATGGGCATAGAGTTTACACGCTAGAGTAGATAGACTGAGGCCATTACACTCCTCCTACCAGGCAGACAGTGGCAGAAATCCGCGAGCAGCTAGCACCCTCTTCACTGTTAACGACAGAGTGAGGTGGAAGCAGTGCAGGCAGAGAGACACTGCCCTTCCTGTATATGTGAAGCACTCTGCACGATGAGTCATGAATATTCAATCCTCCGAGAGAAGGATAGAAGAGAATGTTCCCGGAAAAATAACAGAACATTCCCAGTTACCACTGCACTCATAAAGCACCGAGCATCTCAGTCCACTTTCCATAAAACACGTCTGTGAGTAGTGTAGCATATTCACAATGACGTCTTATGCATCCCTGTGGTTTTAAAGAGTCACAGTGTGAATCATGCACCACATGACCAAAAGTATGTGGACACCTGCTCGTCGAACATCTCATTCCATGACCATGGACATTAATATGGAGTTGGTTCCCCCCCCCCCCCTCTGCTGCTATAACAGCCTCCTCTCTTCTGGGAAGGCTTTCCACCAGATGTTAGAACGTTGCTGCAGGAACTTGATTCAATTCAGCCACAAGAGCATTAGTGGGAGGTCGGGCACTGATGTCGATTACACCTGGCTCGCAGTTGGCGTTCCAATTCAACCCAAATGTGTTTCGATGGGGTTGAGGTCAGGGCTCTGTGCAGGCCAGTGAAGTTCTTCCACACCAAAAACACATTTCTGTATGGATCTCGCTTTGTGCAAGGGGGCATTGTCATGCTGGAACAGGAAAAGTTATCCCCCAAACTGTTGCCACAAAGTTGGAAGCACAGAATCATCTAGAATGTCATTGTATACTGTAGCGTTTAGATTTCCCTTCACTTAAACTATGGGGACTAGCCCGAACCATGAAAAACAGCCCCAGACCATTATTCCTCCTCCACCAAACTGTACAGTTGGCACTATGCATTCGGGTAGGTAGCATTCTCCTGGCATCCGCCAAACGCAGATTCGTTGGTTGGACTGCCAGAAGGTGAAGCATGATTCATCACTCCAGAGAACGCGTTTCCACTGCTCCAGAGTCCAATAGCTGTGAGGTTTACATCACTCCAGCCGACGCTTGGCATTGTGCATGGTGATCTTAGGTTTGTGTGCAGCTGCTCGGTCATGGAAACCCATTTCATGAAGCTCCAGACAAACAATTCTTGTGCTGACGTTGCTTCCAGAGGCAGTTTGGATCTCGGTAGTGAGTGTCGCAACTGAGGACAGACGGTTTTTACACGCTGCACGGTCCCGTTCTGTGAGCTTGTGTTGCCTACCACTTCGCTGCTGAGTCGTTTTTGCTCCTAGACATTTCTACTTCACAATAACAACACTTAGTGGACCGGGGCACCTTTAGCAGGGCAGACATTTCATGAGCTGACTTGTTGGAAAGGTGGCATCCTACGACGGTGCCACGTTGAAAGTCACTGAGCTCTTCAGTAAGGCCATTCTACTGCCAACGTTTGTCAATAGAGATTGCATGGCTGTTTGCTCGAGTTTATACATCTGTTAACAACGGCTGTGGATGAAATAGCCCAAATCCACTCATTTAAAGGGGTGTCCACATACATTTGTATATATAGTACAGAGTCACAGTGTGAGCACTGACAGTGACTCAGTCAACCTGTTCTTCTCAGTAGGGGTCAGTAGGGCTCAGAGGCTCCCTCAACAGCCACTATCACTGTGACCCTCCTGTGTAACGCTCTCTTCTCAGCTCCTCTCATCTCCTCTCTCTTCTCAGCTCCTCTCCTCTTCTCTCTCTTCTCAGCTCCTCTCCTCTACTCTCTCTTCTCAGCTCCTCTCCTCTCTCTTCTCAGCTCCTATTCTCTCTCTTCTCAGCTCCTCTCGTCTCTCTTCTTAGCTCCTCTTCTCTCTCTTCTCAGCTCCTCTCCTCTCAGCCCCTATTCTCTCTCTTCTCAGCTCCTCTCCTCTCTCTTCTCAGCTCCTCTCCTCTCTCTTCTCAGCTCCTCTCCTCTCTCTTCTCAGCTCCTCTCCTCTCTCTTCTCAGCCCCTCTCCTCTCTCTTTTCAGCTCCTATTCTCTCTCTTCTCAGCTCCTCTCCTCTCTCTTTTCAGCTCCTATTCTCTCTCTTCTCAGCTCCTATTCTCTCTCTTCTCAGCTCCTATTCTCTCTCTTCTCAGCTCCTCTCCTCTCTCTTCTCCGTTCCTCTCCTCTCTCTTCTCAGCTCCTCTCGTCTCTCTTCTCAGCTCCTCTCGTCTCTCTTCTCAGCTCCTCTCCTCTCTCCTCTCTCTTCTCAGCTCCTCTCCTCTCTTTTCTCAGCTCCTCTCTCTTCTCCGTTCCTCTCCTCTCTCTTCTCAGCTCCTCTCCTCTCTCTTCTCAGCTCCTCTTCTCTCTCTTCTCAGCTCCTATTCTCTCTCTTCTCAGCTCCTCTCCTCTCTCTTCTCAGCTCCTCTCCTCTCTCTTCTCAGCTCCTCTCCTCTCTCTTCTCAGCTCCTCTCCTCTCTCTTCTCAGCTCCTCTCCTCTCTCTTTTCAGCTCCTATTCTCTCTCTTTTCAGCTCCTATTCTCTCTCTTCTCAGCTCCTATTCTCTCTCTTCTCAGCTCCTCTCCTCTCTCTCCACAGCTCCTCTACTCTCTCTCCTCAGCTCCTCTCCTCTTCTCTTCTCTCTCTTCTCAGCTCCTCTTCTCTCTCTTCTCAGCTCCTCTCTTTTCTCAGCTCCTCTTCTCTCTCTTTACATAATGTTCTGCTCTGCAGCACTGTGGGAAGCCAGGACCCGGGATGGCCCCTTCCTTCCCTCCCTCCCACCTTGGACAGAAATATCGGACGGGTCCCACAGAGTTCTCACGACACACGCTGCTATTCATTAAACATCCCCCGGCCAGAGGCAGTAAATACTACGTTAAGCTCTTAGGGCCGCTCTGTGTGTTTTTGTGTTGTTCAAGTGGAATCTGTTCTTTCAAATCCCAGGGAGGGAGGGAGAGAGAGAGGGTGTTGGTAGTGATAGCGGGGCAGGGCGGGCGGGGAGGAGAGGGCATGATGGTCTTTGACTGGACAATGAGATTTAGCATTCCAACAGTCCTTTTAAATTTGTGGAATGTTTATAATCTGTATGGTGTATATGGGTAGCACAATCGCTAAGGATAATGTCTACCAGTGTAGTGTTCTGTTTTGCATCCAAGTCTTAGGTGGTGAATTGAAAGGCCACATTTGTTTCCAATGATCAGCTGATTGTCATGTATATGTTTCAGACAGACAGAGCATTGGGTTCCAACCTCCAAACAAGTCTGCATTCCAAATTGCACCGTGTTCCCTAGATAGTGTGCTAATTCTGAGCGGAGTCCTTTAGAGTCCTTGTCAAATTCAAATTCAATGCCTATATGGAATAGGATACCATTTGGGACACAGGACATGTTACAGAGAGACAGGAAGTCATATTTCCATCCGCAATAACAGCCCTGTTTGACTGGACCACAGCCCTGTTTGACTGGACCACAGCCCTGTTTGACTGGACCACAGCCCTGTGGAAAGAGCACATTCTAAATGTCAAGCTAAATGCTGATGACTGGACCACAGCGTATTATTTGGACCAGAAGTGGAACAGAAGCGAACGGGCTGGAAGTTGAAGTCTAGTCAAGATGCTTTAAGAGCACCGTACCCTCACCTTACCCTCACCTTACCCTCACCGTACCCTCACCTTACCCTCACCTTACCCTCACCTTACCCTCACCGTACCCTCACCTTACCCTCACCTTACCCTCACCGTACCCTCACCGTACCCTCACCTTACCCTGACCTTACCCTGACCTAACCCTCACCTAACCCTCACCTTACCCTCACCGTACCCTCACCTTACCCTCACCTCACCTTACCCTCACCTTACCCTACCCTAACCTCACCTTACCCTCACCTCACCTTACCCTCACCTTACCCTCACCTTACCCTCACCTCAACCCTCACCTTACCCACCTCACCTTACCCTCACCGTATCCTCACCGTACCCTCACCTTTACCCTCACCTCACCTTACCCTCACCTAACCCTCACCTCACCCTCACCTCACCTAACCCTCACCTTACCCTCACCTTACCCTCACCTAACCCTCACCTTACCCTCACCTCACCTTACCCTCACCTTACCCTCACCGTACCCTCATCTGGGTAACTTCTGTCGGATTTCATTTTCTTATCATGCAGGAAGTGATGTGTGATACATATTACAGGGTACATCTGTAAGAGAGACCCAGATCTCAGCATGAGTCCCTGTGTGGAGGGAGATGTTACCAGACGTGATCCAGACCACAGTAGGAACACTCTCTCCAGGGCAGATCTAGTGGGCCTCTGTGATGACCAGTGCCAACCCAACCTTGCTTCAAAAAACAAATCCTCAACCTGTTTCTAATATAATCTTTGCCCCTCCTCCTAATCTTTGCCCCCCTCCTAATCTTTGCCCCCCTCCTTCTGCAGGCTATTGTTTATGAAGGACAAGACAAGAACCCTGAGATGTGCCGAGTGTTACTGACACACGAGATCATGTGCAGGTAAGAAGAGGAAGCTCCTGTCTGCTGCTACAATATACTACACTATAATACACTCATGGGTGGATTCGCTATCTGATAATTCTGGCAAATGCCAGATGGGATGGACATTGTTTTTGTTGGGTAGGCTGGTCAAAATGGACACACACCAAAATATGTTTTTATCTAAAAAAAAATATTTAAAAAAGTCAAGATCATGGATTGTAAAAAACAGAAAGGGTGCCTATAAATGTAGAAAGAGCACATTCTAGAATGTCACCTCACTCAAAACGTCCTATTGTTTTTTTTGGGGGGCGGGGGCAAAAACCATGATTTAGTCAAACAGTAAAGTGCATTATCCTTGTGATTCCTGTAATGAAAGTGTCTGCCCTGACCCTGTGCCTTCGCTGGGGCCTGCTGCTGTGACAAGTGAGCCACTCCTCTCTACCCCCGTTTGCCCCTGACTACACTATACTACACTACACTATACTACACTACACTACACCTCTCAACCATAAATGTACAGTGCGTTCATATCGTTGTCTACACTGATACCAAGACCTCACCTTGTATATGGTAGTTGTTTCATCCAGGCTCAGCCTTACTACAGCTAAGCAGGTCACCCCTCCCCTGCAGGGAATAACAGAGAGGAAAAGTAGAGGAAGATGAGTTTTGCTATCAAATGTTGTACCTTTAATTAAAATCTAAAGATGAATTTGCTTGGAATTGGGTTGTGAGGATAGAGTCTTTCCTTTTTATAGAGGCATTTGAACAGTTCCCCCCCCTAAAAATACCTCTCTGATGCCTGGTTAATTAGGACATGCAGAAAGTCATTACTCAGTTTGAATTCTCCTGTTGTTCAGCTGCTAACAAATGGGCCTTCCCTATCATTGTGATATATATGCAGGACATATATGTAAACATGTGTGTGTATATATATATATATATATATATATATATATATATATATATATATATATATATATATATATATATATATATATATATATATATATATATATATATATATATATATATATATATATATATATATATACACACACACACACACACACACACACACACACACACACACACACACACACAGAAAGACACACACACACACACACACACACACACACACACACAGAAAGACACACACACACACACACACACAGAAAGACACACACAGAAAGACACACACAGAAAGACACACACAACACACAAAGACAAAGACAAAGACACACAAAGACAAAGACACACACACACAAAGACAAAGACACACACTCCCCCGTCGTACTCATATTTAGAACAGAAGTTATTCTCTGACCTTTCTTCAGAACAAAGTTAACTTTTACTCTTTAATTTGGGATAGTCACATGATTAATAGTAGCATTAGAAATGTACAATTATTATACAATATGCTTTTTAGTATGTGGTTTAGAGCCCATCAGTACATGCCACCATCACAGTTGTACAGTATAACCATTTCCCATAGCAGTGTTGGGTTGAGGCACATAGCTCTACAGTGTTGGGTTGAGGCCCATAGCTCTACAGTGTTGGGTTGAGGCCCATAGCTCTACAGTGTTGGGTTGAGGCCCGTAGCTCTACAGTGTTGGGTTGAGGCCCGTAGCTCTACAGTGTTGGGTTGAGGCCCGTAGCTCTACAGTGTTGGGTTGAGGCCCATAGCTCTATATTGTTGGGTTGAGGCCCATAGCTCTGTTGGGTTGAGGCAGTGTTGGGTTGAGGCACTCTACAGTGTTGGGTTGAGGCAGCTCTACAGTGTTGGGTTGAGGCCCGTAGCTCTACAGTGTTGGGTTGAGGCCCGTAGCTCTACAGTGTTGGGTTGAGGCCCGTAGCTCTACAGTGTTGGGTTGAGGCCCGTAGCTCTACAGTGTTGGGTTGAGGCACATAGCTCTACAGTGTTGGGTTGAGGCACATAGCTCTACAGTGTTGGGTTGAGGCACATAGCTCTATATTGTTGGGTTGAGGCACATAGCTCTACAGTGTTGGGTTGAGGCACATAGCTCTACAGTGTTGGGTTGAGGCACATAGCTCTACAGTGTTGGGTTGAGGCACATAGCTCTACAGTGTTGGGTTGAGGCACATAGCTCTATATTGTTGGGTTGAGGCACATAGCTCTACAGTGTTGGGTTGAGGCACATAGCTCTACAGTGTTGGGTTGAGGCCCATAGCTCTACAGTGTTGGGTTGAGGCCCATAGCTCCACAGTGTTGGGTTGAGGCCCATAGCTCCACAGTGTTGGGTTGAGGCACATAGCTCTATATTGTTGGGTTGAGACCCATAGCTCTATAGTGTTGGGTTGAGACCCATAGCTCTATAGTGTTGGGTTGAGGCCCGTAGCTCTACAGTATTAGGTTGAGGCCCATAGTTCCACAGTGTTGGGTTGAGGCCTATAGCTCCACAGTGTTGGGTTGAGGCCCATAGCTCCACCATGTTGGGTTGAGGCCCATAGCTCCACAGTGTTAGGTTGAGGCCCATAGCTCCACAGTGTTGGGTTGAGGCCCATAGCTCCACAGTGTTAGGTTGAGGCCCATAGCTCCATAGTGTTGGGTTGAGGCCCATAGCTCCATAGTGTTGGGTTGAGGCCCATAGCTCCATAGGGTTGGGTTGAGGCCCATAGCTCTATGGTGTTGGGTTGAGGCCCATAGCTCTATGGTGTTGGGTTGATGCCCATAGCTCTATGGTGTTGGGTTAATGCCCATAGCTCTATGGTGTTGGGTTGAGGCCCATAGCTCTATGGTGTTGGGTTGAGGCCCATAGCTCTATGGTGTTGGGTTGAGGCCCATAGCTCTATGGTGTTGGGTTGAGGCCCATAGCTCTATAGTGTTGGGTTGAGGCCCATAGCTCCACGGTGTTGGGTTGAGGCCCATAGCTCCACGGTGTTGGGTTGAGGCCCATAGCTCTATAGTGTTGGGTTGAGGCCCATAGCTCTATGTTGTTGGTTTGAGACCCATAGCTCCACAGTGTTGGGTTGAGGCCCATAACTTTATGGTGGGTTGAGGCCCATAGCTCCACAGTGTTGGGTTGAGGCTCATTGTCCATAGTGTTGGGTTAGGGCCATAACTCTACAGTGGGTTGAGGCCCATAGCTGGAGAGTGGGTTGAGGCCCATAGCTCCACAGTGTTGGGTTGAGGCCCATAGCTCTATGTGTTGGCTTGAGGCCCATAGCTCTACAGTGGGTTGAGGCCCATAGCTCCACAGTGTTGGGTTGAGACTCATAGCTCTATAGTGTTGGTTTAAGGCCCATAGCTCTACAGTATAGGGTTAAGACCCAGTCTGCGAGACACAACCATGGAGATGTGGATGCATCAGACAGTGATTGGGATGCCAGTCCAATGTGTCATGAACCACTCCCCAAGTCTCTCCCCCAGTCTCTCCCCTCCCTCAGCCCCTCCCAAGTCCCCTCCCCCAGAACATTTGTCTGTTCACCATTAATCAGTACTGTTAATTGCCATTCACCACCATTAGCCATATGTTGCCAAGCCAGCTTGAGACGTACAGTAAGTGCTTAGTCCCTTCATTTTCCAAACTGAGTAATAGAATGAGCTTTCCAACGCTTTTATAAAGAAGACACACATGTATTTAAGGTCATATACAATTTTGTGTGGACCAACAAAAAGTTATTTCCAAATGATAAGATTCACTAATTAATAATTCAACAAATTGGGATTTATTGTTTTGGTTTAAGCAAGAGCCAGTGAGCTGAAATAAATTGTCATGGTGTTGAGTATTTGTTTATTTGTTTTACAAGGGTTAGAGGTCCCGGTATGGTAGCAGTGTCCTCACACCAACAGCCATCAATTCATCCTGTTAATTACATGAGGCGATTTAGATGTATTTTCTTCAAAAGCTGCGGCAGGAAGGAAGCGTTGAGATTAAAGATGTGATTTCCTTTGGATGTCCTGTGGGACCGAATGGAATGTAAAAAAGGAAAAGAAAATATCCCCCTCAACAAAGCTGGTGAAGGCATGTACTAATTAGCATAATTTTTGTTGGTGGGGGGAGGGGGGGTGTAAGAAGAAGAAAATCCTGTCTCCCGTGGGTGCTGCCTGATGATTGGATTGCAGGGAAACCACTAATCAGTTCTAAAGTCATCTCCCCTCCCCTCCTCTCCCCTCCCCTCACCTCCCTCCTCAAGCCTCACTCTATTCTGATCCAATGGGACCACACTGTGACCCAGTTCAGAGAGTCGCACAGAAATGAAAGCAAGGGAGAGACAGAGGAGGGAGGCCAAAAATGGAGAGCGACAGAAAAGATAGAGGGAAAAATATGCCCTCCTGCTACCCACAGCCCTTAGTCAGTCACAATGTACTCCTGCTACCCACAGCCCTTAGTCAGTCACAATGTACTCCTGCTACCCACAGCCCTTAGTCAGTCACAATGTACTCCTGCTACCCACAGCCCTTAGTCAGTCACAATGTACTCCTGCTACCCACAGCCCTTAGTCGGTCACAATGTACTCCTGCTACCCACAGCCCTTAGTCGGTCACAATGTACTCCTGCTACCCACAGCCCTTAGTCAGTCACAATGTACTCCTGCTACCCACAGCCCTTAGTCAGTCACAATGCCCTCCTGCTACCCACAGCCCTTAGTCGGTCACAATGTACTCCTGCTACCCACAGCCCTTAGTCAGTCACAATGTACTCCTGCTACCCACAGCCCTTAGTCAGTCACAATGTACTCCTGCTACCCACAGCCCTTAGTCAGTCACAATGTACTCCTGCTACCCACAGCCCTTAGTCGGTCACAATGTACTCCTGCTACCCACAGCCCTTAGTCAGTCACAATGTACTCCTGCTACCCACAGCCCTTAGTCAGTCACAATGTACTCCTGCTACCCACATATATGTTTCTGCACCCAGCAGGCGTCTTTCTGTTGTGCACGGCACTCCCCACATGTGATTCAGATATGCTGCTACCCTCCTGCATTACAATATCTCTGAGACATGAGAGACACAATATGAGTGATTGATGGAACTGATTGGATCTGTCCAGAAGAAGGCCGAGAGGGGAATGAGATAAGAGAGGGGGGAGAGGGGAATGAGGTAAGAGAGGGGGGAGAGATAGAGGAATGGAGCAGGGGAGAGGGAATGAGGTAAGAGAGGGGGAAGAGATAGAGGAATGGAGCAGGGGAGAGGGGAATGAGGTAAGAGAGGGGAGAGGGGAATGAGGTAAGAGAGGGAATGAGGTAAGAGAGGGGAGAGGGGAATGAGGTAAGAGAGGGGGAGAGGGCAATGAGGTAAGAGAGGGGGAGAGGGCAATGAGGTAAGAGAGGGGGAGAGGGCAATGAGGTAAGAGAGGGGAGAGAGGGAATGAGGTAAGAGAGGGGAGAGAGGGGAATGAGGTAAGAGAGGGGAGAGGGAATGAGGTAAGAGAGGGGGAGAGGGGAATGAGGTAAGAGAGGGGGAGAGGGGAATGAGGTAAGAGAGGGGGAGAGGGGAATGAGGTAAGAGAGGGGGGTAGAGGGGAATGAGGTAAGAGAGGGGGAGAGGGGAATGAGGTAAGAGAGGGGGAGAGGGGAATGAGGTAAGAGAGGGGGAGAGGGAATGAGGTAAGAGAGGGGGAGAGGGGAATGAGGTAAGAGAGAAGAGATAGAGGAATGGGAGAGGGAGAGGGGAATGAGGTAAGAGAGAGGGGAGAGATAGAGGAATGGAGCAGGGGAGAGGGGAATGAGGTAAGAGAGGGGGAGAGAATGAGGTAAGAGAGAGGGGAGAGGGGAATGAGGTAAGAGGGGGGAGAGGGGAATGAGGTAAGAGAGGGGGAGAGGGGAATGAGGTAAGAGAGGGGGAGAGATAGAGGAATGGAGCAGGGAGAGGGGAATGAGGTAAGAGAGGGGGAGAGATAGAGGAATGGAGCAGGGGAGAGGGGAATGAGGTAAGAGAGGGGGAGAGATAGAGGAATGGAGCAGGGGAGAGGGAATGAGGTAAGAGAGGGGGAGAGATAGAGGAATGGAGCAGGGGAGAGGGAATGAGGTAAGAGAGGGGGAGAGATAGAGGAATGGAGCAGGGGAGATGGGAATGAGGTAAGAGAGGGGGGAGAGATAGAGGAATGGAGCAGGGGAGAGGGGAATGAGGTAAGAGAGAGGGTGGAGAGCTAGAGGGATGGAGGGGGTGATAGTGGGATGAGGTAAGAGAAAGGATGGAGGGCCTCCCAAGTGGCGCAGTGGTCTAAGGCTAGCTGTGCCACTAGATATCCTGGTTCAAGTCCAGGCTCTGTCGCAGCTGGCTGCAACCGGGTGACCCATGGGGCGGCGCACAATTGGCCCAGCGTCGTCCGGGTTAGGGGAGGGTTTGGCCGGCAGGGACGTTCTTGTCCCATCGCACTCTAGTGACTCCTGTGGCGGCCCGGGCGCAGTGCACGCTGACACGGTCGGCAGGTGTACAGTGTTTCCTCCGACACATTGTTGTGGCTGGCTTCCGGGTTAAGTGGGCATTGTGTCAAGAATCAGTGTGGCTTGGTTGGGTTTCGGAGGACGCACGGCTCTTGACCTTCGCCTCTCCCGAGTCCGCACAGGAGTTGCAGCGATGAGACAAGACTGTAAACTAACAATTGGATGCCACGAAATTGAGGAGAAAATGGGGGTACAAATAACGAGAGGATGGAGCGATAGAGGGGGGATAGAGGGAGGATAGAGGGAGGATAGAGGGGGATAGAGGGGGATAGAGGGGGATAGAGGGGGATAGAGGGAGGATAGAGGGGGATAGAAGGGGGATAGAATAGGGGGGAGGATAGAAGGGGGATAGAGGGGGAGGGGGATAGAGGGAGGATAGAAGGGGGATAGAGGGAGGATAGGGGGGATAGAGGGAGGATAGAAGGGGGATAGAGGGAGGATAGAGGGAGATAGAGGGGAGATAGAGGGGGATAGAGGGGAGATAGAAGGGGGATAGAGGGGAGATAGAGGGGGGGGATAGAAGGGGGATAGAGGGGGAGAGGGAATATAGAGGGGGATAGAGGGAATATAGAGGGAGGATAGAGGGGGATAGAGGGAATATAGAGGGAGGATAGAGGGGGATAGAGGGGGATAGAGGGGGATAGAGGGAATATAGAGGGGGATAGAGGGAATATAGAGGGGGGATAGAGGGGGATAGAGGGAATATAGAGGGAGGATAGAGGGGGATAGAGGGGGGATAGAGGGGGTATAGAGGGGGTATAGAGGGGGATAGAGGGGGAATATAGAGGGGGATAGAGGGGGATAGAGGGAGGATAGAAGGGGGATAGAGGGGGATAGAGGGAATATAGAGGGGGATAGAGGGGAGGATAGAGGGGGATAGAAGGGGGATAGAGGGAGGATAGGGGGATAGAGGGAGGATAGAGGGAATATAGAGGGAGGATAGAGGGGGATAGAGGGAGGATAGAGGGGGATAGAGGGAATATAGAGGGGGATGGGGGGATAGAGGGGGATAGAGGGGGATAGAGGGAATATAGAGGGGGATAGAGGGGGGATAGAGGGGGATAGAGGGAATAGAGGGGGATAGAGGGGGAATAGAGGGGAATATAGAGGGAGGGGGGATAGAGGGGGATAGAGGGAATATAGAGGGGGATAGAGGGGGATAGAGGGAATATAGAGGGGGGATAGAGGGGGATAGACTGAATATAGAGGGGGATAGAGGGAATATAGAGGGAGGATAGAGGGGGATAGAGGGGGATAGACTGAATATAGAGGGGGATAGAGGGAATATAGAGGGAGGATAGAGGGGAGATAGAGGGGGGGATAGAGGGAGGATAGAGGGAGGATAGAGGGGGATAGAAGGGGGATAGAAGGGGGATAGAGGGAATATAGAGGGAATATAGAGGGGGATAGAGGGAGGATAGAGGGAGGATAGAGGGAGGATAGAGGGAGGATAGAGGGGGGATAGGCTGATTCAGTGCAGAGGGGAGCCCTGTAGAAGGGAGACAATGCCTTGGGTTTTGTGTGACAGGCCTGTCCCCTGCCCCATTCAAATTCCCACTGCCATCTGTGCACTGGAAACATGAGCTGGGAGTCTCTCCAAGCTGCTCCTTTCCCCCTGCAGCCTCCCTCCCTCCCTGCCTGTCTCAAGATCCCAACCACCATGTACCCAGGTTGTGGACTTTTTTTGGGGGGGGGTCTAAAGCAACATTTGGTTGGGGGGGTGGATATCATTCATTGCCTGAGACTCTTTGGGCCATTGAAATGCTCAGACTGATCGTGTGGAGTTAGGAAACAAATTTCAAGATATTAACATACACAGCCCTGAATGGCTCATAGAGCCCTTACCAAAATAAACGGTCATTGGTCTATTATAAGAGGGTTTCCCAAACTCAGTCCAACTCATCATCATGCTTGGATTATTTTAATCAGGTGTGTGGTGCAAAAATCAAAATGTGCCTCTGGTGTTGGCCCCAGGACCGAGTTTGAGAAACCCTGTACAGTGGCTTGCGAATATATTCACCCACCTTGTCATTTTTCTTATTTTGTTGCCTTACAACCTGGAAGTAAAATAGATTTTGTGGGGGTTTGCATCATTGACAGAACATGCCTACCACTTTGAAGATGCAAAACATTTTTTATTGTGAAACAAATAAGAAATAAAACCAAAAAATTAAAACTTGAGCGTGCATAACTATTCACCCCCCCAAAGTCAATACTTTGTAGAGTCACATTTTGCTGCAATTACAGCTGCAAGTCTCTTGCGGTATGTCTCCATAAGCTTGGCACATCTTGCCACTGGGATTTTTGCCCATTCTTCAAGGCAAAGCTGCTCCGGCTCCTTCAAGTTGGATGGGTTCCGCTTGTGTACAGCAATATTTAAGTCACACCACAGATTCTCAATTGGATTGAGGTCTGTGCTTTGCCTAGGCCATTCCAAGACATGTAAATGTTTCCCCTTAAACCACTCAAGTGTTGCTTTAGCAGTATGCTTAGTGTCATTGTCCTGCTGGAAGGTGAACCTCTGTCCCAGTCTCAAATCTCTGGAAGATTGAAACAGGTTTCCCTCAAGAATTTCCCTGTATTTAACGCCATCCATCATTCCTTCAATTCTGACCAGTTTCCCTGCCGATGAAAAACATCCCCACAGCATGATGCTGCCACCACCATGCTTCATTGTGGGGATGGTGTTCTCGGGGTGATGGGAGGTGTTGGGTTTGCGCCAGACATAGCGTTTTCCTTGATGGCCAAAAAGCTACATTTTAGTCTCACCTGACCAGAGTACCATCTTCCATATGTTTGAGGAGTCTCCTACATGCCTTTTGGGGAACACCAAATGTGTTTGCTTATTTTTTTCTTTAAGCAATGTTTTTTTTCTGGCCACTCTTCCGTAAAGCCCAGCTCTGTGGAGTGTACTGCTTAAAGTGGACCTATAGACAGATACTCCAATCTCCGCTGTGGAGCTTTGCAGCTCCTTCAGGGTTATCTTTTGTCTCTTTGTTGCCTCTTTGATTAATGCCCTCCTTGCCTGGTCCGTGGTGGGCGGCCTTCTCTTGGCAGATTTGCTGTGGTGCCATATTATTTTCATTTTTTGATAATGGATTTAATGGTGCTCTGTGGGATGTTCAAAGTTTTGGATATTTTTTTTTATAACCCAACCCTGATCTCTACTTCTCCACAACTTTGTCCCTGACCTGTTTGGAGACCTCCTTGGTCTTCATGGTGCCGCCCCTTGCTTAGTGGTGTTGCAGACTCTGGGGCCTTTCAGAACAGCTGTATAAATACTGAGATCATGTGACAGATCATGTGACACTTAGATTGCACACAGGTGGACTTTATTTAACTAATTATGTGACTTCTGAAGGTAATTGGTTGCACCAGATCTTATTTAGGGGCTTCACAGTAAAGGAGGTGAATACATCATATACACAAAACCACTTTTACGTTTTCTATTTTTGTTATTTCACTTCACCAATTTGGACTATTTTGTGTATGTCCATTACATTAAATCCAGATAAAAATCAATTTAAATTACAGGTTGTAATGCAACAAAATAGGAAAAATGCCAAGGAAGATGAATACTTTTGCAAGGCACTGAATTATCATAAAATCAGATTATGTTGTCATACAATATAATACAACAAGAGCTTTTGCTCTCGTAGCGTCCACTCTGGGTATCCCCTCCCTCTTGCCCTTCCTCATCTGGGCCAAAAACTCCCTCCCAGCGGAATGAAATGACATTTCAGCCATTTTTCAAAAACAGCTCACAAAAAGGGTGTAATCATCATTTTCACAATTTCATAGTTTTGAAATATAAGTAAAGAAAACCGGAAAATCACATTCTTAACTGCACTGCTCCTGTAAAACGCTCTCTGCCATCAAAAGGGGGACCACTCAAATATTTTGCCTTCGAGGCAGGCGAGAGGGTGTCAGGTTAGCAGTGAACAGAGCGAGGCAGGCGAGAGGGTGTCAGGTTAGCAGTGAACAGAGCGAGGCAGGCGAGAGGGTGTCAGGTTAGCAGTGAACAGAGCGGGGCAGGCGAGAGGGTGTCAGGTTAGCAGTGAACAGAGAGAGGCAGGCGAGAGGGTGTCAGATTAGCAGTGAACAGAGAGAGGCAGGCGAGAGGGTGTTAGATTAGCAGTGAACAGAGAGAGGCAGGCGAGAGGGTGTCAGATTAGCAGTGAACAGAGAGAAGCAGGCGAGAGGGTGTCAGGTTAGCAGTGAACAGAGAATGTTTCACCCAAGACGGTGAAGTGAAAGGGAGGAGAGAGGGAGGGGGGTGCCTGCTACCTGCCTCAGGTGATACTAGGGGTGCTCCCCCCCAACCTGCTCCCACTCCCCGTTCCCCCCAGCCCACCCCCCGCTCCCCCAACCTGCTCCCCACTCCCCGTTCCCCCGCTCCCCCTAGCCCACCCCCCGCTCCCCCAGTCCACCCCCGCTCCCCCAGCCCACCCCTAGCACACCTGTCGCCCCTAACCAGGCTGGCCTCTGTATGGCCTGTCTTTGTGGGCTGCTTTAACAAAGCCATATGTAGAGAAAAATAATGCACCCAGACACACAGACAGAGGCAGTCTGTTCTACAGGTGACAAAGGGCGGGGTGGGCCTGGGAAAGCCTTAGTTCAGCCTTCAGAACAGGACCAGGCTGTTTGATAATTGGAAGGCTACCTTCCCCTTTATCCTGTGGAGGTCTGGGCCTGGCTGAAGCAGTTCTCCCTGAAACATGAGTGTGTTTTTATTTATCTTTCTAACCCCCTCCCTCTCTCCCCCTCTCCCCTCTCCCCCACACTCCCCTCTCTCCCCCACTCTCCCCACTCTCCCCACTCTCCCCACTCCCTCTCTCCCCCTCTCTCCCCTCCCTCTCCTCTCTCCATCTCTCCCCTCTCTCCCCACTCTCCTCTCTCTCCCCTCTCTCCCACTCTCCCCTCCCTCTCCTCTCTCAATCTCTCCCCTCTCTCCCCACTCTCCCCTCTCTCCTTCTCTCGCCTCTCTGTACCCCTCAGCCGCTGCTGTGACAAGAAGAGCTGTGGCAACCGCAATGAGACCCCGTCTGACCCCGTCATCATCGACAGGTACCTTCACACACTCCTCCGCATGCTCAACTACTCCTACTGTGATCGCATTGTGTGTGTGTGTGTGGCCTCCTATGAGGCTGCTGATGCAGTGAGGGAACAGTATGAGGGTCAGGTTAGAACAGTCAGCTCATGTATCTACTGAGGTTTGGCCCAGAGCCTACCCACCCTATGGCTCTATTTGTACTACAGTGAGTACTACAGTGAGTACTACAGTGAGTACTACAGTGAGGACTACAGTGAGTACTACAGTGTATGTGGAGTGATCAGGTTCCACAGTGTGTGCTCCTCCACAGTGAGGGAGGACGAGGGGAGCCAGAATGAGGAGGCTGTTCTCTCCTCTCCGCTCCCCTTAATAAAACCCACATGGATAATGGACTGTGAAACAATAGCTGCCAAAGTGCCTGGAGCCCCCTCTCTCTCTCCCTCCCTCTCCCCCTCCCTCCCCCTCCCCTCCCTCCCTCCCTCTCTCCATCCCGCCCTCCCTCCCTCCCTCATGCCTCCAGGGCACCTAAACACAGGCCTTCTCTCTTCCACATTGTGCATGTATCTGTCTCAGCTGGACAGGAGTCTTCAGACCTGGGCGTCCTCTTTAGGCTTACTGAACTAAGGTTATTGGACCAGGCCTGCTGGTAGTTGTGTTAGACCCAGAGTACTGGAGATGATATAGTTGTTGTTGGACCATTACCAGGCCTGCTGGTAGCTGTGTTAGACCCAGAGTACTGGAGATGATATGGTTGTTGTTGGACCATTACCAGAACTGCTGGTAGCTGTGTTAGACCCAGAGTACTGGAGATGATATAGTTGTTGTTGGACCATTACCAGGCCTGCTGGTAGCTGTGTTAGACCCAGAGTACTGGAGATGATATAGTTGTTGTTGGACCATTACCAGGCCTGCTGGTAGCTGTGTTAGACCCAGAGTACTGGAGATGATATAGTTGTTGTTATGTTGTCTGTGTTATGACATCTATCTAACACAATAATCCTGGTTGTATTTACTCTGTTGATCTCCCAAAACGACTGCATCTCAACGGCTGTGTGAGCTAATGTTGGCTGGATAGTGTGGTTCCACTACTGTCTCTCTATTCCCCTGACTGGGTCTGCTGCCCGTCCTCTCTCTCTGTGCTGTACTGTGGCTACTACAGCACGGCTGCTTACGGAGCAGAACTGGAACATACCAAATAGGAGAAAGCTTTGATTTACACCCCACAGAGTTGAGTTGGTTCACCCCAGTTATTGTTTAGTGCCACGGGGCAGACCTGATTTGTTGCTTTTTGTCAAATGGAACCTGGAGCTCATTGGTGAAGATGAAATCCCACTGAAAGAGGATTTGGGAGACGTGGTGCTTATGTATGTATGGATGGATGGATGTGTGTGTGTGTGTGTGTGTGTGTGTGTGTGTGTGTGTGTGTGTACTGTATGTATGTATGCATGTATGTATGTACAGTATGTAATTATGTAATTATGCAGTATATTGTTGGATTTCAGTATTCCAAGAGAATGTACGTATATTCAGGCCAAACTCTCATGGACATGCCCGTACACACACACACACACACACACACACACACACACACACACACACACACACACACACACACACACACACACACACACACACACACACACACACACACACACACACACGTACACCTGTGTTGCCTCTGTAAAGGTGGATGGCAGTAGTGTTTGCTGTGGTAATGTATTCACTGATCCGCGCTACAGGAAGGACACAGATGCACATCAGCTGTGGCGCAGGTCTCCCCATGCCAGGAGAGGAGAGGCGAGAAGTGGGGCACATACCTGGCTCACGTGTTCTGCCCCCCTCCTCTCCTATTCCCCTCACCGCCCAACGTTCCGCTTCGCTGGGCCAGAAAGGGTCAGTGCCCCTGGGGCGGGGTGGGGGGCAGCTGGAACCCCCCCACCCAGCCCCCTTCCTCCTCTCTCTACCATCACACACCTTCAGACTTCAGTGAACAAACAGGGCTCAGATGAACATGGGCAGATGAACCCAGTAACTTCTGTTGAACTCATCCTCTCTCAGTGCCAGAACACTGCGGTTGTGTTTTTGACTGCTCAGTGCCTTATGCTTACAGGAGATACATCAAAACAAACAGGTGCACTGGCCTCAGCACAATTCATATTGCTCTCCCGGCACCTGTAAAATACGATTATTTATTTTGGTTTGTGGGGGAAAGGGAATGTAGATTTTCATAGACTAATACGACATTCAAAGAGGACCCAGTGGAGTGACAGTGTCTCCTCTCCATATGCTGGGCCAGGCAGGCAGGCAGGCAGCCAGCCAGCCAGGCACATTGGGTCCATGGCTTAGGTGTGAGGTTATCACTGATAGATACCATCTCAATTATGACTTATTATTTCCCCCGAAATAGGTAATAAAAATAACAACTCCAACTTGTATCTTTTTTCTTGAAGTCGTTAAGTTCAATAAACAAGGGCTCATTAGTGTGCTCTTGTCTCAGAGAGCAGATTCGATTGCGGTGCTGTAATTAGCCGGGCTAGTGTTAGCTAATTCTCCTGGTAGAGAGAGAGAGAGAGAGAGAGAGAGAGAGAGAGAGAGAGAGAGAGAGAGAGAGAGAGAGAGAGAGAGAGAGAGAGAGAGAGAGAGAGAGAGAGAGAGAGAGAGAGAGAGAGAGAGAGAGAGAGAGAGAGAGAGAGAGAGAGAGAGAGAGAGAGAGAGAGAGAGAGAGAGAGAGAGAGAGAGAGAGAGAGAGAGAGAGAGAGAGAGAGAGAGAGAGAGAGAGAGAGAGAGAGAGAGAGAGAGAGAGAGAGAGAGAGAGAGAGAGAGAGAGAGAGAGAGAGAGAGAGAGAGAGAGAGAGAGAGAGAGAGAGAGAGAGAGAGAGAGAGAGAGAGAGAGAGAGAGAGAGAGAGAGAGAGAGAGAGAGAGAGAGAGAGAGAGAGAGAGAGAGAGAGAATCTGAGGGTGAGTGATTCACTAATTAGATCTCTCTCATAAGACCCCGGGATAGACTGCAGATAATCCCTCCGAATAATTAAAAAACATGCTAATGAAGCCTTATTATTTTGTTAAAATAACAAATGTCATATTTACTGTGGTTTATTCTCTCTCATTTGTAAACACACAATATGAAGCGTTGGGATTTCAGTGGGGGAAACATGTTTATTGCATTATTTTTTATCTGCGAGGAAAGCTGTTACAGTCATTTTCCACTACCTGATTGAGGTTATCTACATATGAAATGGATGCCCTGTGCGGTGTGTGTTACTATCTACCTGTGTGTGTGTGTGTGTTACTATCTACCTGTGTGTGTGTGTAGGAGGATCATTGATAGCTAGAAAAATATATGTAAAAAATGGATTGAGATTTAGCCTATATTGGGCCTATTTGAATCCTACTCAGTTTTGAACCACACCTCCTGAATAATCTTTTTTTAACTTTCTTTCTGTATCACTAAATATTTGCATAATGGTGCCGTTACCAGTTTGTTCGGGCGATATGGGCAAAGAAATCTAAATGTGATTTTTCCAACAAATATTGCAATTTGACAATATACAGTAGATCTAAACACTTGGGTGAACTGTTGGAATCATAATAATTATTCATCTAATTCTACGGTTGGCATGACAACAAATGAAAAGCCAGGTAGGAGTTATGACAGTGTAGGAACCAAAGTGCTGGTCAGTATTTCTCAGGGGAACCTAGAATTTGAATAGATGCATAGATGTTACATTTAGACAACGATTTTAGAATGGGTTATCAGATTCAGAACATGCCGTTGTACAGACAGCATACTGATCTACAGGACACCATCACTGGTAGTCACCTGTATTAGAGATCATGTTTGCTTTGCCCTAGCTAGTGCATTTAGCTAGCTAGCCAGCAAGCTACACTGAACAAAAATATAAACAATTTCAAACATTTTACTGAGTTACCGTTCATATAAGGAAATCAGTCAATTGAAATAAATTCATTAGGCCCTAATCTATGGATGATATACAGTATATATATATATATATAATAATTGTTGACCCTTTTTCTCCCCAATTTCGTGGTATCCAATTGTTAGTTTACAGTCTTGTCCCATCGCTGCAACTCCCGTACGGACTCGGGAGAGGTGAAGGTCGAGAACCATGCGTCCTCCGAAACATGACCCTAACAAGCCACACTGCTTCTTGACACACTGCTCGCTTAACACGGAAGCCAGCCGCACCAATGTGTCGGAGGAAACACTGTACACCTGGCGACCGTGTCAGCGTGCACTGCACCCGGCCCACCACAGGAGTCGCTGGAGCGCGATGGGACAAGGACATCCCAGCCGGTCAAACCCTCTCCAGACGACACTGGGCCAGTTATGCGCCGCCTCCACCATCTCCCGGTTGTGGCCAGACGCGACACAGCCCGGGATCGAACCCGGATCTGTAGTGAAGCCTCAAGCACTGCATTGCATTGCCTTAGACCGCTGCGCCACTCAGGAGGCCCCATCTATGGATTTCACATGACTGTGAATACAAATATGCATCTGTTGGTCACAGATAGCTTTAAAAAAAGGTTGGGGCATGGGTCAGAAAACCAGTCAGTATCTGGTGTGGGTCAGAAAACCAGTCAGTATCTGGTGTGGGTCAGAAAACCAGTCAGTATCTGGTGTGGGTCAGAAAACCAGTCAGTATCTGGTGTGGGTCAAAAAACCAGTCAGTATCTGGTGTGGGTCAGAAAACCAGTCAGTATCTGGTGTGGGTCAGAAAACCAGTCAGTATCTGGTGTGGGTCAGAAAACCAGTCAGTATCTGGTGTGGGTCAGAAAACCAGTCAGTATCTGGTGTGGGTCAGAAAACCAGTCAGTATCTGGTGTGGTTCAGAAAACCAGTCAGTATCTGGTGTGGTTCAGAAAACCAGTCAGTATCTGGTGTGGGTCAGAAAACCAGTCAGTATCTGGTGTGACCACCATTTCCCTCATGCCGCGCGACACATCTCCTTTGCATGGAGTTGATTGTGGGACATTGTCCCACTCCTCTTCTGGCTGTATGAATTTGCTGGATATTGGCGTGAACTGGAACACGCTGTCGTAAATGTTGATCCAGAGCATCCCAAACATGCTCAACTGTAACATTTTCCATTTACCATAACCCCACTGCCACCATGGGGCACTCTGTTCACAATGTTGACATGTTGGTAAACCGCTCACCCACACGACGCCATACACAATGTCTGCCATCTGCTCAGTACAGCTGAAACTGGGATTCATCCCTGAAGAGCACACTTCTCCAGCGTGCCAGTGGCCATCGAAGGTGAGCATTTGCCCACTGAAATTGGTTACGACGCCAAACTACAGTAAGTTCAAGACCTTGGTGTGGACAACGAGCATGCAGAGGTTTGGCCCTAATGGTTTCTGACAGTTTGTACAGAAATTATTCGGTTGTGCAAACCTACAGTTTCATCAGCTGTCCTGGTGGCTGGTCTCAGACGATTCCTCAGGTGAAGAAGCCGAATGTGGAGGTCCTGGACTGGCGTGGTTATACAGTATGTGGTCTGAGGTTGTGAGGCTGGTTGGACGTACTGCCAAATTCTCTAAAACGACATTGGAGGTGGCTTATGGTAGAGAAATTAACATTCAATTTTGTGGACAACATTTGAGAGAAATTTGCATTTTTGTGAATATGTGCCATTTCGGGGATCTTTTATTTCAGCTTATGGGACCAACACATTTATGTTTTGTATTTTTATTCAGTGTAGATAGCGATTAGCAATAGCAATTAGCTTTAAAGGCGCTGCATGGTCAATTCGACGTCTGCATTGGCCATGCAGCATTTACAGTGAGATCGCCTCTGCAGAAGTCAGGACATTCATACTTCTTGCGCTTCGCCCAGCAGCGCTGTTGTGTAGGAAGTTGTTAAGGAAGTGAGTTCGTGTTTATACAGGACCTCTCGCCATCACCGACCGTCAACCAATCATGTCAATGCGGAGCTATACACATTTTGAGATGCACACTGTGATGCGGTACGGAGCTCAATTTGGCCTCTTCATGCCTCCGGAGGCTCCTCTATTGCGTCACACCATCCATATGGCGCCTCCAACCACATTTTCAGATCAAGCATAAATGATCTCTTAGTCGCATGCCAGCTTCTTTAGCCGAACTAACTCACATTTTGCGAAGAAAGATACACAAACTAATATTATAATAGAGAAAACATGGATTGAATTTTAGAAGCAACGTGGAAAGTGGTAGCCTGTTGTTGCTTTGGAAGAATCTGTTAAGTGCATGCTGAGAGAAACAGGAAGTGTCTGTGTGTGCCTGTTGAGTGAAAGGGGGCGGGGCTTCAGACTGTTTAGAATATTGTCAGGCTTTGATTTTTTTTATCGGAATCTTTTTTTGTCACACGGTGCTTCCAAAATAAAACTCCCAAGTCGCACAGCAAAATATTTGGTGGCGCTTTAGATGAATGTATGTCTATCTATCTAACTCTATGTATAAGAGCAACTGCTCTCCCTGCTCTGCCATATGCTCCTCTCAATCAATCACATTTATTTATAAAACCCTTTTTACATTAGCAGATGTCACAAAGTGCTGTACAGAAACCCAGTTTAAACCCCAAAGAGCAGGCAATGCGGATGTAGAAGCACGGTGGCTAGGAAAAACTCGTCTTCTCTCCCTGTCTGTGCTGTGACCTCTCCGAGCCTCAGTCAGATTATTTTAAATACCTTAATCCTGCTCATTGACATGGACACAAAAGCCCACTGACATCTAATAGATGCCTCTTCACTTTCCCCTTTTCCTCTGCTTCAGACTGGCTTCAGTTCAGATCAGCCCTCCCTCCACTCTCCCATCCACCCTCCTCCTCCTCCCTCCACTCTCCCATCCACCCTCCTCCTCCTCCTCCTCCTCCTCCTCCCTCCACTCTCCCATCCACCCTCCTCCTCCTCCCTCCACTCTCCCATCCACCCTCCTCCTCCTCCTCCCTCCACTCTCCCATCCACCCTCCTCCTCCTCCCTCCACTCTCCCATCCACCCTCCTCCTCCTCCTCCCCTCATCCCTCCAATCTCCCACCAACCCTCCTCCTCCTTCTACTCTCCCATCCACCCTCCTCCTCCTCCTCCCTCCACTCTCCCATCCACCTCCCATCCTCCTCCTCCTCCTCCCTCCACTCTCCCATCCACCCTCCTCCTCCTCCTCCCTCCACTCTCCCATCCACCCTCCTCCTCCTCCCTCCACTCTCCCATCCACCCTCCTCCTCCTCCTCCTCCCTCATCCCTCCAATCTCCCACCAACCCTCCTCCTCCTCCTCTACTCTCCCATCCACCCTCCTCCTCCTCCCCCACTCTCCCCATACAAATTCCTCCTCCCAATCCCCCATCCACCCTCCTTCCTCTTCCTCTAACCTCCCATCAACCCTCCTCCTCTTCCCCACGCTCTCCCCATCCACCCTCATCCTTCTCCTCCCTCCACTCTCCCATCAACCCTCATCCTCCTCCTCCCTCCACTCTCCCATTCACCCTCCTCCTCCTCCTCCTCCCTCTACTCTCCCATCCACCCTCATCCTCCTCCCTCCACTCTCCCATACACCCTCCTCCTCCTCCCTCCACTCTCCCATCCACCCTCCTCTTCCTCCCTCCACTCTCCCATCCAATCTCCTCCTCTTCCCTCCACTCTCCCCTCCACCCTCCTCTTCCTCCCTCTCTCCCATACACCCTTCTCCTTCTCTCCCCACTCTCCCATACACCCTTCTCCTCCTCCCTCCACTCTCCCATCCACCCTCCACCTCCTCCCTCTATTCTCTCATCCACCCTCCACCTCCTCCCTCTATTCTCCCATACACCCTCCTCATTCTCTCCCCACTCTCCCCATCCAACCTCCTCTGCCTCCCTCCACTCCCCCATCCAACCTCCTCCCCCACTCTCCCCATCCAACCTCCTCCCCCACTCTCCCCATACAAATTCCTCCTCCCAGTCCCCCATCCTCTTCCCTCTAACCTCCCATCAACCCTCCTCCTCTTCTCCCCATCCACCCTCATCCTTCTCCTCCCTCCACTCCCCATCCACCCTCATCCTTCTCCTCCCTCCACTCCCCATCCACCCTCCTCCTCCTCCCTCATCCCTCCAATCTCCCACCAACCCCCCTTCCTCCTCCCCTACTCTCCTCATCCACCCTCTTCCTCTTCCTCTCCCCACTCACCCCATCCACCCTCCCCCTCCTCCTCTCCCCACTCCCCCATCCACCCTCCCCTCCTCCTCTCCCCCACTCACCCCATCCACCCTCCCCTCCTCCTCTCCCCACTCCCCCCATCCACCCTCCCCCTCCTCCTCTCCCCCACTCACCCCATCCACCCTCCCCCTCCTCCTCCTCCCCCACTCACCCCATCCACCCTCCCCTCCTCCTCTCCCCACTCACCCCATTCCCCTCCTCCTCTCCCCACTCCCCCCATCCACCCTCCACCCACCTCCTCCACTCAGCCCCACAGAGAGACCTCTATTGTCTCCTGCCCCCTCCCCCCCATTCACTTGTTTTTCTGTTTGGAGAAAGCCTTCAGATGTGGATAAATACTTGTGTCCCAAAGTGAGCTTAGATGGAACAGTTTCAAAGAGAATATTTATTGTAAGTGTGTGTCTGGTGTGTGTGTGTGTCTGGTGTGTGTGTCTGTTGTCTGGTGTGTGTGTGTGTGTGTGTCTGGTGTGTTTGTGTGTCTGGTGTCTTGTGTGTATGTGTTTGTTTGTGTGTGTGTGTGTGGTGTGGTTTGTGTGTTTTTCTGGCGTGTGTGTGTGTGCCTGGTGTGTGTGTGTGCCTGGTGTGTGTGTGTCTGTTGTGCGTGTGTGCGTGCGTCTGTACGTGTGTGTACTCTATCTACTGATTGTCTCATCTGGTCTGAAGGATGGCATGGTATCAGTACATCACAAGCCCAGTTCCTGTTGCCTCATTTGAAACATCTCAGTTTACACACAGTCCATTATTCCTTGGTCTGGAGATTCTCCGATCAGGAGGGTGTCTGTGTGTATGTGTGCATTTGGGTGTGTGTGATTGGTTGTGTGTGTCTCTCTCAACTCTAAATATCCCCGTCAATGGGCCTCATTCGTCACCCTTTCACATAGGGCTAGTTACACTATATGCAAAAGAAGTGAGACATTTGTACATCACAGGCTAGATACGACCTAAGCATGTTCCCTAGCCCTCCTAAATAACTCCCCTCTCCCAACCGTGGGAGCTCATGTCCTGAGCAAAGAACAGTGTAGTCCCAGCTACAGCCCCAGTCCCATGTAGCCCCAGTCCCATGTAGTCCCAGCTACAGCCCCAGTCCCATGTAGCCCCAGCTACAGCCCCAGTCCCATGTAGCCCCAGTCCCATGTAGCCCCAGCTACAGCCCCAGTCCCATGTAGCCCCAGTCCCATGTAGCCCCAGTCCCATGTAGCCCCAGCCCCATGTAGCCCCTGTCCCATGTAGCCCCAGTCCCATGTAGCCCCAGCTACAGCCCCAGTCCCATGTAGCCCCAGTCCCATGTAGCCCCAGCTACAGCCCCAGTCCCATGTAGCCCCAGTCCCATGTAGCCCCAGTCCCATGTAGCCCCTGTCCCATGTAGCCCCTGTCCCATGTAGCCCCAGTCCCATGTAGCCCCAGCCCCATGTAGCCCCAGTCCCATGTAGTCCCAGCTACAGCCCCAGTCCCATGTAGCCCCAGTCCCATGTAGCCCCAGTCCCATGTAGTCCCAGCTACAGCCCCAGTCCCATGTAGCCCCAGCTACAGCCCCAGTCCCATGTAGTCCCAGCTACAGCCCCAGTCCCATGTAGCCCCAGTCCCATGTAGTCCCAGCTACAGCCCCAGTCCCATGTAGCCCCAGTCCCATGTAGCCCCAGTCCCATGTAGCCCCAGTCCCATGTAGCCCCAGTCCCATGTAGTCCCATGTAGCCCCATGTAGCCCCAGTCCCATGTAGCCCCAGCCCCATGTAGCCCCAGTCCCATGTAGTCCCAGCTACAGCCCCAGTCCCATGTAGCCCCAGTCCCATGTAGCCCCAGTCCTATGTAACCCCAGTCCTATGTAACCCCAGTCCCATGTAGCCCCAGTCCCATGTAGCCCCAGTCCCATGTAGCCCCAGTCCCATGTAGCCCCAGCCCCATGTAGCCCCAGCCCCATGTAGCCCCAGTCCCATGTAACCCCAGTCCCATGTAGCCCCAGTCCCATGTAGCCCCAGTCCCATGTAGCCCCAGTCCCATGTAGCCCCAGTCCCATGTAGCCCCAGTCCCATGTAGCCCCAGTCCCATGTAGCCCCAGCCCCATGTAACCCCAGCCCCATGTAGCCCCAGTCCCATGTAGCCCCAGCTACAGCCTCAAAGGTGTGTCAGGTAGCCTAGTGGTTAGAGAGTTGGGCCACTAACCAGCAGGTAGCCTAGTGGTTAGAGTGGAGGTGTGTCAGGTAGCCTAGTGGTTAGAGAGTTGGGCCACTAACCAGCAGGTAGCCTAGTGGTTAGAGTGGAGGTGTGTCAGGTAGCCTAGTGGTTAGAGAGTTGGGCCACTAACCAGCAGGTAGCCTAGTGGTTAGAGTGGAGGTGTGTCAGGTAGCCTAGTGGTTAGAGAGTTGGGCCGGAACCTGAAAGGTTGGTGGATTGAATCCCCAAGCTGACAAGGTAAAAATCTGTCATTCTGCCCCTGAACAAGGCAGTTAACTCACCGTTACCCGGTAGACCGTCATTGTAAATAAGAATTTGTTGTTAACTGACTTGCCTGGTTAAATAAAGGTTCAATAATATAAAACACATAAAAAGGAGGAATTGCTGCTCTGTCTGCTCTGCTCCGTGCGGTGATGTTGAAGGCTCAGCTCAGCGAGCATGCTGGGAGACTGCGGAAGATGGAATGTGAGAGTTCCCGTGGATACCGTGGGACTTCCTGTCCCCCTCCGCCCCCTCCAGAAGCGTCCTCAGCCCCTTTTGCTCAGCCCCTTTGGCTGTGTTTGGTCTAGAACAGAGCTAAGCAACCCTGTTGCTGGAGAGAGACCCTCCTGTAGGTTTTAACTCCAACCCTGTTCCTGGAGAGAGACCCTCCTGTAGGTTTTAACTCCAACCCTGTTCCTGGAGAGATACCCTCCTGTAGGTTTTAACTTCAACCCTGTTCCTGGAGAGAGACCCTCCTGTAGGTTTTAACTCCAACCCTGTTCCTGGAGAGATACCCTCCTGTAGGTTTTAACTCCAACCCTGTTCCTGGAGAGATACCCTCCTGTAGGTTTTAACTCCAACCCTGTTCCTGGAGAGAGACCCTCCTGTAGGTTTTAACTCCAACCCTGTTCCTGGAGAGAGACCCTCCTGTAGGTTTTCATTCTAACCCTGTTCCTGGAGAGATACCCTCCTGTAGGTTTTAACTTCAACCCTGTTCCTGGAGAGCTACCCTCCTGTAGGTTTTTAACTCCAACCCTGTTCCTGGAGAGCTACCCTCCTGTAGGTTTTTTACTCCAACCCTGTTCCTGGAGAGCTACCCTCCTGTAGGTTTTCACTCTAACCCTGTTCCTGGAGAGCTACCCTCCTGTAGGTTTTCACTCTAACCCTGTTCCTGGAGAGCTACCCTCCTGTAGGTTTTCACTCTAACCCTGTTCCTGGAGAGCTACCCTCCTGTAGGTTTTTAACTCAAACCCTGTTCCTAGAGAGCTACCCTCCTGTAGGTTTTTCACTCCAACCCTGTTCCTAGAGAGCTACCGTTCATTACCAAGCCCTACAATGCCAAGAGCTGAGCAAAGAAAAGAGTCCCCTCATCCAGCTGGTCCGGGGGCTGAGTTCACAAACCTGTTCTACTAACACACTGAAGCCTCAGGACCAGAACATCCAATCAATCAATATAAACCAAATTACAACACAAGCAATACAAAACTACATTGCTTATTGGGAAACACAAACACAAAGCAAAATGCAGTGCTATCTGAAAATAAATAAATATATATATACATATAAAACAATTAGAGAGTGTAATTTCCCCACATTTGAAACCCTTATTCAAGGTTTCAAAGACCTCTCTGATGAGAGTAGGCTACCCGTCCTGTTGGGGGAGGACGCAGAGAGCTGTGGGTTGGCGGCGCACTACATTGCTGCCTGCCATAAAATGAGGGACAGTGTCTGACAGACCAATCAACCTGCACATGTCTTCTACTGTATGCTTATTGTTATTGTTCAAAGTATGGTTATTTTGATCATTGGTTATTGTTGTTACTGTTGTCCCGTTGACAATTTTGAATCTGTACATTTCAAAGTAAGCAATATGTACATTGTTACATCATGCCAATAAAGCAAATTGAATGAGAGAAAGAGAGAGTGAATGAGAGAAAGAGAGGGTGAATGAGAGAAAGAGAGGGTGAATGAGAGAAAGAGAGGGTGAATGAGAGAAAGAGAGGGTGAATGAGAGAAAGAGAGGGTGAATGAGAGAAAGAGAGGGTGAATGAGAGAACGAGAGGGTGAATGAGAGAAACGAGAGGTGAATGAGAGAAAGAGAGGGTGAATGAGAGAAAGAGAGGGTGAATGAGAGAACGAGAGGGTGAATGAGAGAAAGAGAGGGTGAATGAGAGAAAGAGAGGGTGAATGAGAGAAAGAGAGGGTGAATGAGAGAACGAGAGGGTGAATGAGAGAAAGAGAGGGTGAATGAGAGAAAGAGAGGGTGAATGAGAGAACGAGAGGGTGAATGAGAGAACGAGAGGGTGAATGAGAGAAAGAGAGGGTGAATGAGAGAAAGAGAGGGTGAATGAGAGAACGAGAGGGTGAATGAGAGAAAGAGAGGGTGAATGAGAGAAAGAGAGGGTGAATGAGAGAAAGAGAGGGTGAATGAGAGAAAGAGAGGGTGAATGAGAGAACGAGAGGGTGAATGAGAGAAAGAGAGGGTGAATGAGAGAAAGAGAGGTGAATGAGAGAAAGAGAGGGTGAATGAGAGAAAGAGAGGGTGAATGAGAGAAAGAGAGGGTGAATGAGAGAAAGAGAGGGTGAATGAGAGAAAGAGAGGGTGAATGAGAGAACGAGAGGGTGAATGAGAGAAAGAGAGGGTGAATGAGAGAAAGAGAGGGTGAATGAGAGAAAGAGAGGGTGAATGAGAGAACGAGAGGGTGAATGAGAGAAAGAGAGGGTGAATGAGAGAAAGAGAGGGTGAATGAGAGAAAGAGAGGGTGAATGAGAGAAAGAGAGGGTGAATGAGAGAAAGAGAGGGTGAATGAGAGAACTGAGGGTGAATGAGAGAAAGAGAGGGTGAATGAGAGAAAGAGAGGGTGAATGAGAGAAAGAGAGGGTGAATGAGAGAAAGAGAATGAGAGAACGAGAGAGAGTGAGAGAGAATGAGAGAAAGAGAGAGAGTGAGAGAGAATGAGAGAAAGAGAGGGTGAATGAGAGAAAGAGAGGGTGAATGAGAGAACGAGAGGGTGAATGAGAGAAAGAGAGGGTGAATGAGAGAAAGAGAGGGTGAATGAGAGAACGAGAGGGTGAATGAGAGAAAGAGAGGGTGAATGAGAGAACGAGAGGGTGAATGAGAGAACGAGAGGGTGAATGAGAGAACGAGAGGGTGAATGAGAGAACGAGAGAGAGTGAGAGAGAATGAGAGAAAGAGAGGGTGAATGAGAGAAAGAGAGGGTGAATGAGAGAACGAGAGGGTGAATGAGAGAACGAGAGGGTGAATGAGAGAAAGAGAGGGTGAATGAGAGAAAGAGAGGGTGAATGAGAGAACGAGAGGGTGAATGAGAGAAAGAGAGGGTGAATGAGAGAAAGAGAGGGTGAATGAGAGAAAGAGAGGGTGAATGAGAGAACGAGAGGGTGAATGAGAGAACGAGAGGGTGAATGAGAGAAAGAGAGGGTGAATGAGAGAACGAGAGGGTGAATGAGAGAACGAGAGGGTGAATGAGAGAACGAGAGGGTGAATGAGAGAAAGAGAGGGTGAATGAGAGAAAGAGAGGGTGAATGAGAGAACGAGAGGGTGAATGAGAGAAAGAGAGGTGAATGAGAGAAAGAGAGGGTGAATGAGAGAAAGAGAGGGTGAATGAGAGAAAGAGAGGGTGAATGAGAGAAAGAGAGGGTGAATGAATGAGAGAAGAGAGGGGTGAATGAGAGAACGAGAGGGTGAATGAGAGAACGAGAGGGTGAATGAGAGAAAGAGAGGGTGAATGAGAGAAAGAGAGGGTGAATGAGAGAACGAGAGGGTGAATGAGAGAAAGAGAGGGTGAATGAGAGAAAGAGAGGGTGAATGAGAGAAAGAGAGGGTGAATGAGAGAAAGAGAGGGTGAATGAGAGAAAGAGAGGGTGAATGAGAGAAAGAGAGGGTGAATGAGAGAAAGAGAGGGTGAATGAGAGAAAGAGAGGGTGAATGAGAGAAAGAGAGGGTGAATGAGAGAAAGAGAGGGTGAATGAGAGAAAGAGAGGGTGAATGAGAGAAAGAGAGGGTGAATGAGAGAACGAGAGGGTGAATGAGAGAAAGAGAGGGTGAATGAGAGAAGGGTGAATGAGAGAAAGAGAGGGTGAATGAGAGAACGAGAGGGTGAATGAGAGAAAGAGAGGGTGAATGAGAGAAAGAGAGGGTGAATGAGAGAAAGAGAGGGTGAATGAGAGAAAGAGAGGGTGAATGAGAGAAAGAGAGGGTGAATGAGAGAACGAGAGGGTGAATGAGAGAAAGAGAGGGTGAATGAGAGAAAGAGAGGGTGAATGAGAGAAAGAGAGGGTGAATGAGAGAAAGAGAATGAGAGAACGAGAGAGAGTGAGAGAGAATGAGAGAAAGAGAGAGTGAGAGAGAGAGAGAATGAGAGAAAGAGAAAGAGAGAGAATGAGAGAAAGAGAGAGGGAATGAGAGAAAGAATGGGAGAAAGAGAGGGTGAATGAGAGAAAGAGAAAAAGAATGAGAGAACGAGAGAGAGTGAGAGAGAATGAGAGAAAGAGAGAGTGAGAGAGAGAGAGAATGAGAGAAAGAGAAAGAGAGAGAATGAGAGAAAGAGAGAGGGAATGAGAGAAAGAATGGGAGAAAGAGTGAGAGAAAGAGAGGGTGAATGAGAGAAAGAGAAAGAGAGAGAATGAGAGAAAGAGAGGGTGAATGAGAAAAAGAGAACGAGAGAGAGTGAGAGAGAGAGAGAGAATGAGAGAAAGAGAAAGAGAGAGAATGAGAGAAAGAGAGAGAATGAGAGAAAGAGTGAGAGAAAGAGGGTGAATGAGAGAAAGAGAGAGAGAATGAGAGAACGAGAGAGAATGAGAGAGAGAGAATGAGAAAGAGAGAGTGAGAGAATGAGAGAAAGAGAGAGAACGCGAGAGAATGAGAGAAAGATAGAGAATGAGAGAAAGAGAGAGAACGCGAGAGAATGAGAGAAAGAGAGAGAGTGAGAGGGAATGAGTCCCCACCCTCCCTGTGGCTCTGTGTCAGTCTCCATCTCTACTTGCGCTGCTTTCCTCCTGGGTGACAGATAGGTTCTGTGCGTGTCTATGTGTGGCCCACTTCATCCCACTCAGAATGGGGGATAATAACAAATCATCAACCTCTATATGAAAATATATATGTCGTTTAGCAGACACTTTTATCCACGCTCTTACAGTCACGCGTTCATACATTTAACATATGGATGGTCCCCCAGCGGGACTCGAACAGCACGAACCTGGGCGTTGCATGAGCCATGCTCCACCGTCTAAGTCACACAGAACCTCTTCAAGTTAATATAGGGTTAATGATATGCAGCACGCTGTCCACAATCCTATCATGTGCCTGGTTGCCTCCAAAAGAGGTGTACCCATTAGTCCGTGCCACATGTGTGTGTTTGTGAGCCTCTCTGTCTCTCTGTCTCTCTGTCTCTCTCTCTCTCTCTCTCTCTCTCTCTCTCTCTCTCTCTCTCTCCTCTCCCTCTCCCTCTCCCTCTCTCTCTCCCTCCCCTCTCTCTTGGCATGGGCAACATATGTTTACATAGATAATAAACAAAAGTGAAATAAACAATAAAAAATTAACAGTAAACATTACACTCACAGAAGTTCCAAAAGAATAAAGCCATTTCAAATGTCATATTATGTCTATACACAGTGTTGTTACGATGTGCAAATAGTTAAAGTACAAAAGGGAAAATTAATAAACATAAATATGGGTTGTATTTACAATGGTGTTGTTCTTCACTGGTTGCCCTTTTCTTGTGGCAACAGGTCACACATCTTGCTGCTGTGATGTCACACTGTGGTATTTCACCCAGTAGATATGGGAGTTTATCAAACATTAGATTATTTTGTGGATGTGTGTAATCTGAGGGAAATACTATGTGTGTCTCTAATATGGTCATACATTGGGCAGGAAGTTAGGAAGCGCAGCTCAGTTTCCACCTCATTTTGTGGGCAGTGTGCACAAAGCCTGTCTTCTCTTGAGAGCCATGTCTGCCTACGGCGGCCTTTCTCAATAGCAAAGCGATGCTCACTGAGTCTGTACATAGTCAAAGCTTTCCTTAAGTTTGGGTCAGTCATGGTGGTCAGGTATTCAGCCACTGTGTACTCTCTGTTTAGGGCCAAATAGCATTCTAGTTTGCTCAGTTTTTTTGTTAATTCTTTCCAATGTGTCAAGTAATTATCTTTTTGTTTTCTCATGATTTGGTTGGGTCTAATTGTGCTGCTGTCCTGGGGCTCTGTGGGGGGTGTTTGTGTTTTTGAACAGAACCCCAGGACCAGCTTGCTTAGGGGACTCTTCTCCAGGTTAATTTCTCTGTAGGTGGTGGCTTTGTTATAGATGGTTTGGGAATTGCTTCCTTTTAGGTGGTTGTAGAATTTAATGTATCTTTTCTGGATTTAGTGGGTATCGGCCTAATTCTGCTCTGTTTTACGTTGTACATAGAGGATTATTTTGCAGAATTCTGCATGCAGTCTCAATTTGGTGTTTGTCCCATTTTGTGAATTCTTGGTTGGTGAGCAGACCCCAGACCATTTCTCTCTCTCTGTCTCTCTGTCTCTCTCTCTCTGTCTCTCTGTCTCTCTGTCTCTCTGTATCTCTCTCTCTCTCTCTCTCTCTCTCTCTCTCTCTCTCTCTCACCTCATTCCTTCTCACTGTGGCCCTGAGGGGATAGGATAGAGATACTACCTACCACACAGCTCTGCTCAGGCTGTTCTAGGCTGCAAGGCTGAGGGGCTCAGATGTTCAGACAGCAGTGTCTCTGGGGCTCAGTTCTAGGGTACTAGGGGGTTGCTGGGGCTGCTTGTGTGTGTCATCCCGGGGTGGGGGTTGCCCCTGGCCCCTCCATAGGAGCCCGCGGGAGACCTTTCAGCTTTCGCCCGTGGCTTGTGGGGTTTAGAGGGGTAGTACCATTGGGGAGGAGTGGGGGGTTGCAGAGGAAGCCACCCCCTGTTACGGAGATAAGGGCCAGTGTAGGGCGGGAGATTGTGGAGTTCCGTCAATCAAAGTCAGACAGACAGGTGGAGAGAGAGGGGGAACCCGGGCTGTCAATCACACATCGACTGGGGGTTCCAGTAGTTTTCTCTTTAATAACAGAGACAGCCTGTCGTGTGCAGCAGGTTCTGGTGGCCTTTGATATTTCAGAGGAGATGTATTGAATTTCACTCACTATCACACACACCCTTCTCCTCTAGGAATGAAAGGTAAAGATGGGGTTAAGGTGAATGGGCTAGACAGGGTTATGGTGAATGGGATAGACAGGGTTATGGTGAATGGGATAGACAGGGTTAAGGTGAATGGGATAGACAGGGTTATGGTGAATGGGATAGACAGGGTTATGGTGAATGGGATAGACAGGGTTATGGTGAATGGGATAGACAGGGTTATGGTGAATGGGATAGACAGGGTTATGGTGAATGGGATAGACAGGGTTATGGTGAATGGGATAGACAGGGTTAAGGTGAATGGGATAGACAGGGTTATGGTGAATGGGATAGACAGGGTTATGGTGAATGGGATAGACAGGGTTATGGTGAATGGGATAGACAGAGTTATGGTGAATGGGATAGACAGGGTTAAGGTGAATGGGATAGACAGGGTTATGGTGAATGGGATAGACAGGGTTAAGGTGAATGGGATAGACAGGGTTATGGTGAATGGGATAGACAGGGTTATGGTGAATGGGATAGACAGGGTTATGGTGAATGGGATAGACAGGGTTATGGTGAATGGGATAGACAGGGTTAAGGTGAATGGGATAGACAGGGTTAAGGTGAATGGGATAGACAGGGTTATGGTGAATGGGATAGACAGGGTTAAGGTGAATGGGATAGACGGGGTTATGGTGAATGGGATAGACGGGGTTATGGTGAATGGTAAAGACAGGGTTAAAGTGAATGGGAAAAACGGGGTTATGGTGAATGGGAAAGACGGGGTTATGGTGAATGGGAAAGATGGGGTTATGGTGAATGGGAAAGATGGGGTTATGGTGAATGGGAAAGATGGGGTTATGGTGAATGGGAAAGATGCCCCGGGGAACACAGACAAGGGATTAATTTGAAATGGAGAGGGTCATGATGTTATTCACTAATCTATCTTCACCCAAGTTTTTATTGTCCTCTGATAGGTCTCCCTCTGATAGGGCTCCCCCTGATAGGTCTTCCTCTGATAGGTCTCCCCCTGATAGGTCGCCCTCTGATAGGTCTCCCTCTGATAGGTCGTCCCCTGATAGGTCACCCTCTGATAGGTCTCCCCCTGATAGGTCTTCCTCTGATAGGTCTCCCCTTGATAGGTCGCCCTCTGATAGGTCTTCCCCTGATAGGGCTCCCTCTGGTAGGTCTCCCCCTGATAGGTCTCCCTCTGATAGGTCTCCCCCTGATAGGTCTCCCTCTGATAGGTCTCCCCCTGATAGGGGTCCCTCTGGTAGGTCTCCCCTGATAGGTCTCCCTCTGATAGGTCTTCCCCTGATAGGGGTCCCTCTGATAGGTCTTCCCCTGATAGGTCTTCCCCTGATAGGTCGCCCTCTGATAGGTCTTCCTCTGATAGGTCACCCTCTGATTGGTCTCCCCCTGATAGGTCTCCCTCTGATAGGTCTTCCCCTGATAGGTCTTCCCCTGATAGGTCGCCCTCTGATAGGTCTTCCCCTGATAGGTCTTCCTCTGATAGGTCTCCCTCTGATAGGTCTCCCTCTGATAGGTCTTCCCCTGATAGGTCTTCCCCTGATATGTCGCCCTCTGATAGGTCTCCCTCTGATAGGTCTTCCTCTGATAGGTCACCCTCTGATTGGTCTCCCCCTGATAGGTCTCCCTCTGATAGGTCTTCCCCTGATAGGTCTTCCCCTGATAGGTTGCCCTCTGATAGGTCTCCCTCTGATAGGTCTCCCTCTGATAGGTCTCCCTCTGATAGGTCTTCCCCTGATAGGTCGCCCTCTGATAGGTCTTCCTCTGATAGGTCTTCCTCTGATAGGTCTCCCTCTGGGCCAGACATCTGCAAAACACAGACCTCCACAAACAGGTGAAATTAAAGTGAACTTATAGTACAGAATATTCTACAACAAGACTCTTTGTTACATGTCTCCCTTACAGAGCCTTCAGAAAGTATTCATACCCCTTGACTTACCACATGTTGTTGTGTTACAGCCTGAATTCAACATGGATTAAATACATCTACCTAAATCTATCTAATAAAAATGCCATAATGACAAAGTGAAACATGATTTTAGAAATGTTTGTACATTTATTGAAAATGAAATATATAAATATTTAATTTACATAAGTATTCACACTCCTTAGTCAAAACTTGTTAGAATCACCTTTGGCGGTGATTACAGCTGTGAGTATTTCTGGGTAAGTCTCTAAGAGCTGTGTGAGTATTTCTGGGCAGGTCTCTAAGAGCTGTGTGAGTCTTTCTGGGTAAGTCTCTAAGAGCTGTGTGAGTCTTTCTGGGTAAGTCTCTAAGAGCTGTGAGTTTTTCTGAGTAAGTCTCTAAGAGCTGTGGGTCTTTCTGGTAAGTCTCTAAGAGCTGTGAGTCTTTCTGGATAAGTCTCTAAGAGCTGTGTGAGTATTTCTGGGTAAGTCTCTAAGAGCTGTGTGAGTATTTCTGGGTAAGTCTCTAAGAGCTTTGCACACCTGGATTATACAATATTTGCACATTATTCTTTAAAAAATTCTTCAAGCTCTGTCAAGTTGGTTGTTGATCATTCCTAGACAGCCATTTTCAAGTCTTGCCATAGATTTTCAAGGCGATTTAATTTAACTAGGCCACTCAAAAAAAAAAAAACTGTAACTAGGCCACTCAGGAACATTCAATGTCGTCTTGGTAAGCAACTCCAGTGTATATTTGGCCTTGTGTTTTAGGTCAGCTTTTCCCAAGGGGTGCTCATTTTGGTTTTTGCCCTAAAACTACACAGCTGATTCAAATGATCAAAACTGGATGATTATGATTATTTGAATCAGCTGTGTAGCGCTGGGGGTCCCGATGACTGAGTAGGAAACCCTGTTATAGGTTATTGATCTGCTGAAAGGTGAATTGGTCTCCCCAGTATCTGTTGGAAAGTAGACTGAACCATGTTTTCCTCTAGGAATATGGCTGTGCTTAGCTCTATTCTGTTTCTGGCAATGACAAGCATAAAATATGAAAATATGAAGTGGTACTCAGTGATGTGTTGTGTTGGATTTCGCCCAAACCTAACACTTTGTATTCGGGACATAACGTTCATTTATTTGCCACATGTTTTGCAGTATTACTTTATTGTCTTGTTGCAAACAGGATCCATGTTTTGGATTATTTTCATTTAGGTTAGTACTGTGGAGTAACTACAGTGTTGGTGATCCATCCTCAGTTTTTTCCTATCACAGCCATTAAACTCAGTAATTGTTTTCAAGTCACCATTGGCCTAATGATAAAATCCCTGAGTGGTTTCCTTCCTCTCGGGCAACTGAGTTAGAAAGGACACCTGCATCTTTGTAGTGACTGGGTGTATTGATACACCATCCAAAGTGTAATGAATAACTTCACCATAATCAAAGGGATATTCAATGTCTGCTATTTTTACCCATCTACCAATAGGTGCCCTTCTTTGCAAGGCATTGGAAAAACTCCCTGGTTTTTGTGGTTGAAACTGTGTTTTAAATTCACTGCTGGACTGAGGGACCTTACAGATAATTCATTGTATGTGTTACGGAGATGAGGTAGTCATTCAAAAAACATGTTAAGCACTATTATTGCACACAGAGTGAGTCCTTTCAACGTCTTATGTGACTCGGCCAGTGACACAAAAGTGTAATCCATTTTAAATGAATGAATACTTTCTGAAAACACAATTTGTGTGCAAATCTCAGTCTTGAAATCTAGATGGTTGGGATAGAGTCTTTTAAAAATAGATGCTGGTGGTTGGTGGTTTCTTCTATAAGCATCTACCTAAACGTGTGTGTGTGTGCGTGTGTGCGTGTGTGTGTGTGTGTGTGTGTGTGCATGTGCGTGCGTGCGTGCGTGCGTGTGTGTGTTGCAGTGTGGTTAGGTGTGGAGAGGATGTTGGAAGTGATCTGATGTTTTCCTGCTGATCGCTGTGTTTTTTTTTGTCTCCAGTGAAGAATGGCAGACAGGAAGCGCTCCTCCCTGGGAGCTGATGTCACTTCCTGTCCAGTGCTGGCCCGTTGTGTGGGTGCCTGACAGAGGTGACATGACCCTGCCCTGACAGATGTGCAGGTCGCACAGTTCACACGTTTCATCTGATTTATGGCCACCAAAGGCTTTCTTTGTGTTAAAGCTTGTAAAATGCATAGAAATTATGAGGAAATTACAACTTAGTTTGGGTCTCTACTCAGTGGGACTGATGTGAGACTTATTCAAATTCTAGCTCAGATTGACATCCATCGGGAGTTCTACCAGTAGAGAAGCTGTGCTACAGAGATGGATGAAGTGAATGTATGTCAGAGAGGAAGCTGGTTTCAAGTCACTCTGCTTCAAGTTCACATTCTGCCAAGAGGGTGTCATATTTTAACTCTAATTTCTATTGGCTCAGAAAAGTAAAAATGTCAGACTAGAAAATCTAATGAGGTATCCCATATTTTTCTATGTAGGCCACTACCTCATTTGTCTTGAATAATAGCTGGCTACACACACACTCACATGAACACACGCACGCGCACACACACACACACACACACACACACACACACACACACACACACACACACACACACACACACACACACACACACACACACACACACACACACACACACACACACACACACACACACACACACACCTGGGTTCTCACTAATCTCATTAGCTCTCATCAGCGGGCTGAGATCACAGAGCTTGGCGCCTCACTGACTGCTGTGTTCACAACAACAACCGCATCACATTAGCCATCATCCCTACTCCCACACCCCTGTCTGTACCACTTCCCAAAATACTCCTACCTACCTGGCATCACATCACACACACACACACACACACACACACACACACGCAGACACACACGCAGACACACACGCAGACACACACACACACACACACACACACACACACACACACACACACACACACTAGACTGCTAGAATGTATCCCTCATGACATTCATATATACATTATGGTTGATATTTTCCTGATATTTTGCCCGAGAATAAATCACCTTTCTCCTGGGTACCCCGGTATTCAAAAGCATCATAAAGCATCACAAAGCATCATTTGATTAGACTTAGATTGATTTGATTAGAGCTTTGATCAGCATTAATGGGGCGGCAGGTAGCCTAGTGGTTAGAGTGTAGGGGTGGTTGGTAGCCTAGTGGTTAGAGTGTAGGGGCGGCAGGTAGCCTAGTGGTTAGAGTGTATGGGCGGCAGGTAGCCTAGTGGTTAGAGTGTAGGGGCGGCAGGTAGCCTAGTGGTTAGAGTGTAGGAGGGGGGCAGGTAGCCTAGTGGTTAGAGTGTAGGGGCGGCAGGTAGCCTAGTGGTTAGAGTGTAGGGGCGGCAGGTAGCCTAGTGGTTAGAGTGTAGGGGTGGTTGGTAGCCTAGTGGTTAGAGTGTAGGGGCGGCAGGTAGCCTAGTGGTTAGAGTGTATGGGCAGCAGGTAGCCTAGTGGTTAGAGTGTAGGGGCGGCAGGTAGCCTAGTGGTTAGAGTGTAGGAGGGGGGCAGGTAGCCTAGTGGTTAGAGTGTAGGGGCGGCAGGTAGCCTAGTGGTTAGAGTGTAGGGGCGGCAGGTAGCCTAGTGGTTAGAGTGTAGGGGTGGTTGGTAGCCTAGTGGTTAGAGTGTAGGGGCGGCAGGTAGCCTAGTGGTTAGAGTGTATGGGCGGCAGGTAGCCTAGTGGTTAGAGTGTAGGGGCGGCAGGTAGCCTAGTGGTTAGAGTGTATGGGCGGCAGGTAGCCTAGTGGTTAGAGTGTAGGGGCGGCAGGTAGCCTAGTGGTTAGAGTGTAGGAGGGGGGCAGGTAGCCTAGTGGTTAGAGTGTAGGGGCGGCAGGTAGCCTAGTGGTTAGAGTGTAGGGCAGGTAGCCTAGTGGTTAGAGTGTAGGGGCGACAGGTAGCCTAGTGGTTAGAGTGTAGAGGCGGCAGGTAGCCTAGTGGTTAGAGTGTAGATGCGGCAGGTAGCCTAATGGTTGGAGTGTAGGGGTGGCAGGTAGCCTAGTGGTTAGAGTGTAGAGGCGGCAGGTAGCCTAGTGGGCCAGTAACTGAAAGGTTGCTGGATTGAACAAGGTAAAAATCTGTCGTTCTGCCCCTGAACAAGGCAGTTAACCCACTGTTTCCTGGTAGGCCGTCATTGTAAATAAGAATTTGTTCTTAACTGACTTGCCTAGTTCAATAAAGGTTAAATAAAATTAAATAAAAGTCACACCTGAGCCATATATGAAATACATTTCATGAGCCCAGGCCCAAAAATCCTTTTAACAAATACATATATGATGTAGGCTACTGCACAACAGAAAAACAGAAAAGTCCATAGATGTAGTGTACCATATGCTCTCTTGGGAAAATAAATAAACCAAGCTCCAGTAGGCTAATCTTTTTTTTAGTGTGAACTGCATTACTGTACTGTATTATACTGTATTATATGGACTGGAATTATGGACTGGAATTATGGACTGGAATTATGGACTTGAATTATGCACTGGAATTATGGACTGGAATTATAGACTGGAATTATGGACTTGGAATTATGGACTGGAATTATGCACTGGAATTATGCACTGGAATTATGCGCTGGAATTATGCACTGGAATTATGCACTGGAATTATGCACTGGAATTATGGACTGGAATTATGGACTGGAATTATGCACTGGAATTATGCATTGGAATTATGGACTGGAATTATGCACATAGTTAAAACCATGATAAAGCAGGGAGACATAAGATTCTGGTGCATATGTCGTACAGGTGCATATGTCGTACAGGTGCATATGTCGTACAGGTGCATATGTCCTGCAGGTGCATATG
>NC_088405.1:90605095-90670095 GCF_034236695.1 Oncorhynchus nerka | reverse complement strand
AATCCCGGTAAATGGGTATCCGCCATTCAACCCTAGTATACATCCATATAATACTACTGTATGGGAAGACATGACGGGGGCTCCATCACTAGTGGTTTCCTGTGGGAAGACATGACGGGGGCTCCATCACTAGTGGTTTCCTGTGGGAAGACATGACGGGGGCTCCATCACTAGTGGTTTCCTGTGGGAAGACATGACGGGGGCTCCATCACTAGTGGTTTCCTGTGGGAAGACATGACGGGGGCTCCATCACTAGTGGTTTCCTCCATCACTAGTGGGAAGACATGACGGGGCTCCATCACTAGTGGTTTCCTGTGGGAAGACATGACGGGGCTCCATCACTAGTGGTTTCAAGACATGACGGGAAGACATGACGGGGCTCCATCACTAGTGGTTTCCTGTGGGAAGACATGACGGGGCTCCATCACTAGTGGTTTCCTGTGGGAAGAAGACATCACTAGTGGTTTCCTGTGGGAAGACATGGGGGCTCCATCACTAGTGGTTTCCTGTGGGAAGACATGACGGGGCTCCATCACTAGTGGTTTCCTGTGGGAAGACATGACGGGGGCTTCACTAGTGGTTTCCTGTGGGAAGACATGACGGGGGCTCCATCACTAGTGGTTTCCTGTGGGAAGACATGACGGGGGCTCCATCACTAGTGGTTTCCTGTGGGAAGACATGACGGGGGCTCCATCACTAGTGGTTTCCTGTGGGAAGACATGACGGGGGCTCCATCACTAGTGGTTTCCTGTGTGTTGAGTCAGACACGGTTCATCATGATATATAAGAACGATTGTGGTTGTTGGTTAGAGATTTCTATATTTATTCTGAGGACTTAGTTATATTTATTCTGAACTGAGCGTTAACAAAAAGACAGCTATAGATGAGGTATATGAGTTTTAGCCATGATTGGATTATTCTGTTTTATGGTCCTTACTCTGAACCAGCTCCAGGCCCATTGTTGTGTTTTGAATCCACTTCCTGCGGGGAAAGGTCAGCCGTGGTTCGGAGAAGAGGAGTGCTGTGAATTATTCATGCGATTGACTTTGTGTCAGCTCTCACAGCTCTCTCGCTGTGTGTGATGTGTGTGCGAGCGAGCGTGCGTGCGTGTGTGTCAGATTTATAGGGTAGTGAGAGAGAGAGAGACAGAGACAGAGACAGAGACAGAGAGAGAAAGAGAGAGAAAGAGAGAGACAGAGACAGAGAGAGAGAGAGAGAGAGAGAGAGAGAGAGAGAGAGAGAGAGAGAGAGAGACAGAGAGAGACAGAGAGACAGAGATTGAGACAGAGAGAGAGAGAGAAATGTTTTATTCATTTATCTCATTTAGGGTCTCTGACTGCACCTGTTCTACCATTAAGTAGCCAGACATTTACATTCAATGCTAATTGGGTTTAACTGCGAGCCACACATCGATTCCTGGTTAATTCTTTCTGAATAGAGAGCCTTTCCTTTCTCAAGGCCAGATCTCCCTGGCTGGCTGCTGTATGAAAGTTGAGCTGGTTTGTGTGGTCCAGTTTCTGAGGTCCTGCAGGCTATAATGTGATGGTTAGAGTCTGTTATATGAGCAAAGATGACTGTACCTCCCATTGGCCCGGCTCTTTACAAAGGATCGGGACGGGGGCTGGGAGGGAGGGAGGGAGGGAGGGCAGGAGGCCAGGGCGGTGAATGTTGGGGGGGAAACGGCATTGCCACAGGACATGTTCCACACAGATGTGCCTCTCTCCACCCCCCCTCCTCACCCCTCACCCCCTGTCCTGACACCCTCCACCCCCCCTCCTCACCCTGGCCAACCTCTGCCGTCTGCCCTCCTTCCCTTCCTCAGCCTTCCGGCAGAGATCACCTTACGCTAAAAGCAACAAACAGGGCCAGGCCTTGGATCACTCCCCATCCCCCTTCTGTCCCTCGACACACAGGCAGGACGGGTATACATACACATGGCTTATCTATCTGTGAAAAGACAACAACTCTCCCTCAGCGGATGTATCATTCTGGGCCCTTCCTCCAGTTCATACTGACCAGCCCCCATCACACACACACACACACACACACACACACACACACACACACACACACACACACACACACACACACACACACACACACACACTCTAGTTTCTCACACACCAGGTCTCTCTCGCTCTCTCACTGAGTCAAGGGTGACTTCAAACATTCTCCTCAAATAAACATTCAAGTACAGTCTCAACAAGATACATGCCCAAGGATGACAGGATGTGATGTCATAAGGCAGTGCCTCATGTTTACAAAGAGGGGTCTATCTGGTCCAGTGGTGGAGGAGTCTGTATGGTGCCCCCCTCCAGGCCAGCCTACCTCCACCAGCCTCCTCACCGTGCCCCACAGGCCAGGCCGGGCCAGGCCAACCTCCCTCCACCAGCCTCCTCACCGTGCCCCACAGGCCAGGCCGGCCTCCCTCCACCAGCTTCCTCACCGTGCCCCCCTCCAGGCCAGCCTACCTCCACCAGCCTCCTCACCGTGCCCCACAGGCCAGGCCGGCCTCCCTCCACCAGCCTCCTCACCGTGCCCCACAGGCCAGGCCGGCCTCCCTCCCCCAGCCTCCTCACCGTGCCCCCCTTCAGGCCAGCCTACCTCCACCAGCCTCCTCACCGTGCCCCACAGGCCAGGCCGGCCTCCCTCCACCAGCCTCCTCACCGTGCCCCACAGGCCAGGCCGGCCTCCCTCCACCAGCCTCCTCACCGTGCCCCCTCCAGGCCACCCTCCCTCCACCAGCCTCCTCACCGTGCCCCACAGGCCAGGCCGGCCTCCCTCCCCCAGCCTCCTCACCGTGCCCCCCCAGGCCAGCCTACCTCCACCAGCCTCCTTACCGTGCCCCACAGGCCAGGCCGGCCTCCCTCCACCAGCCTCCTCACCGTGCCCCCTCCAGGCCAGCCTACCTCCACCAGCCTCCTCACCGTGCCCCCTCCCGGCCGGCCTCCCTCCACCAGCCTCCTCACCGTGCCCAACAGGCCAGGCCGGCCTCCCTCCACCAGCCTCCTCACCGTGCCCCACAGGCCAGGCTGGCCTACCTCCACCAGCCTCCTCACCATGCCCCACCCCCCTCCAGGCCACCCTCCCTGCTGCCAACTGGTGGGGAAGGGTAAAGTAGCCTCATGGAGCTGTGGTTTTGGGAGGCCTCTGGCCCCTGGGTGCCTGTAGCACAGAGGCCCTCTCACTCCATGGGCCATTAGTGTGTCTCAGCCACACACCCCTCCATCCACAGGCCTGACCCCAGAGCCTGCCTGCCATGAATGAGCTACAGTGTACCACACTGCCTGTAGACTGCCAGGCCCGGACACACACACACACACACACACACACACACACACACACACACACACACACACACACACACACACACACACACACACACACACACACACACACACACACACACACACACACACTGCCCCCCAAACCACCCAGCCAGGCAGTGAGTGCTGTGCAGTGTGTGTTTCATTAGCACTGTCATTAAAAAGCAAACAGACGGGAGTTTACCTGGTAACTCCCACAGACTCTCAACACAAACATTCTGGAGTTGGTTTTCTCCTGACCAATGTAAAGTATGCTGATAATGTGGGCTTGCGAGTGCCTTGAGTGTGTTTGTGTATGCATGTGTGTATAATTGTATTAAGAGAGGAACTTAACATACCACGTTGTTTCCTCTTACCTCAAGCCTAACATAATGCATTTCTCTGCAGACACACATTCTGCTGGGACTCTGATGTTGCTTTAACATTCAGTCTTTTTCATGCTCACCTCACACACAGGCCAGCCTCCTTCAAAAAGCCCTCTGGAGACACGTTTAGATGGCTACCGCCCATCGATGTACTGTTTAAATCCACCCTGCTTCCCTGCCTGCCTCCCTGCCTCCCTACCTGCCTCTCTTTTTGCCTCCCTGCCTCCCTGCCTGCCTCCCTGCCTGCCTCCCTGCCTGCCTACCTGCCTCTCTTTTTGCCTCCCTGCCTGCCTCCCTGCCTCCCTACCTGCTTCCCTGCCTGCCTCCCTGCTTCCCTGCCTGCCTCCCTGCCTGCCTACCTGCCTCTCTTTTGCCTCCCTGCCTGCCTCCCTGCCTGCCTACCTGCCTCTCTTTTTGCCTCCCTGCCTGCCTCCCTGCCTGCCTACCTGCCTCTCTTTTTGCCTCCCTGCCTGCCTACCTGCCTCTCTTTTTGCCTCCCTGCCTGCCTCCCTGCCTCCCTACCTGCTTCCCTGCCTGCCTCCCTGCTTCCCTGCCTGCCTCCCTGCCTCCCTACCTGCCTCTCTTTTTGCCTCCCTGCCTGCCTCCCTGCCTCCCTCCCTGCTTCCCTGCCTGCCTGCCTCCCTGCCTGCCTGCCTCCCTACCTGCCTCTCTTTTTGCCTCCCTGCCTCCCTGCCTGCCTCCTTGCCTCCCTACCTGCTTCCCTGCCTGCCTCCCTGCTTCCCTACCTGCCTCTCTTTTTGCCTCTGTGCCTGCCTGCCTCCCTGCCTGCCTCCCTGCCTGCCTCTCTTTTTGCCTCTGTGCCTCCCTGCCTCCCTGCCTGCCTCCCTGCCTCCTGCCTGCCTCCCTGCCTGCCTCCCTGCCTCCCTGCCTGCCTCCCTGCCTGCCTCCCTGCCTCTCTTTTTGCCTGCCTGCGAGCCTGTCCACCTCTCAGGTTTTAAACTGGAATAGCCACAGGCACGTCAAATCAGGGCTAGGGAGGAGCAGCAAGCTGTCTCACCGTTCACACCGCGTTGACTGTCTCAGTCTCTGAACAGACAGAGCCCCTCAGACCGATGGCGGTCCTGTCCCGGTCCACTAGTCACAGGGCCAGGGTGGTCACACGGCCTGGCCTAAATGGACTGACCAGGCTGTGAGTGACAGCGTGGGCCAGGGGATGGCTGGACCTCTGGGAATATGAGGGCTGCCTGGCCTGTCTGTGACGAAGAGGACGTAGTGTGACTGGGGAGGGGGGATGGGATGGGGGGGGCTGTCACTGTCTGTCTGCCACTCACCACCACACAATGGAGACCCACATATCCCCCCTGGAAATGAATACGAGGAATAAACAGACAAATAAAAACATAGAACCCAGAAAAAAGACAGATTTGATTGGTTTGGTGTATTTCTTTCTGGAAGAAAAGTAGTGGAATCTCTTTGCAACAAGTGGTTTTACTGACCAGTATGGTGGTTGTACTAACCAGTATGGTGGTTGTACTGACCAGTATGGTGGTTTTACTGACCAGTATGGTGGTTTTACTGACCAGTATGGTGGTTGTACTAACCAGTATGGTGGTTGTACTGACCAGTATGGGGGTTGTACTGTTCAGTATGGTGGTTTTACTGACCAGTATGGTGGTTGTACTGACCAGTATGGTGGTTGTACTGACCAGTATGGTGGTTTTACTGACCAGTATGGTGGTTGTACTGACCAGTATGGTGGTTTTACTGACCAGTATGGTGGTTGTACTGACCAGTATGGTGGTTGTACTGACCAGTATGGTGGTTTTACTGACCAGTATGGTGGTTGTACTGACCAGTATGGTGGTTTTACTGACCAGTATGGTGGTTGTACTGACCAGTATGGTGGTTGTATTGACCAGTATGGTAGTTGTACTAACCAGTATGGGGGTTGTACTGACCAGTATGGTGTATATATCTTATAACCTGTAGTGTTTAAACCCAGTGTTAGTAAGGGCTGTATTGCTCCTGTTGGAGAGCTGGTTACTGTATGAGTACTGAGTGTTTGGTGGTGAGGAGAGGACAGTTGGAGCCAGTGGGCAGTGCTGCTGACATGGCCCTGGTGTTGGTGTTAATGCTCAGGCCTCAGGTGTTACTGACTACAGAGCATCAGATTCAGAACAGGGGCCTGGAGCCAGCTACCCCCCCTCGCCCCCCATCTCACTCTCTCTCTCTCTCTCTCTCTCTCTCTCTCTCTCTCTCTCTCTCTCTCTCTCTCTCTCTCTATATATATCACTCTGCTTTCTCTCTCTTTTTGTTCCCTCACTTTTCTGGAGGAGGGAATACCCTGGGGGGTTTGTGGGTAACTCTGATTGACTAGCTGAATATTTGTCTGGTTTCAAACTGTCAGGCCTCCCTCTACAGAGCATCAGATTCAGAACAGGGCCAGCTACCCCCTCGCCCCCATCTCTCTCTCTCTCTCTCTCTCTCTCTCTCTCTCTCTCTCTCTCTGTCTCTCTCTCTGTCTCTCTCTGTCTCTCTCTGTCTCTCTCTCTCTCTCTCTGTCTCTCTCTCTCTCTCTCTCTCTCTCTCTCTCTCTCTCTCTCTCTCTCTCTCTCTCTCTCTCTCTCTCTTCTCTCTCTCTTTCTCTTTCTCTTTCTCTCTCTTTCTCTTTCTCTTTCTCTCTCTGTCTCTCTCTTTCTCTTTCTCTCTCTGTCTCTCTCTTTCTCTTTCTCTCTCTGTCTCTCTCTCTTCTCTCTCTCTGTCTCTCTCTCTCTCTCTCTCTCTCTCTCTCTCTCTGTCTCTCTCTCTCTTTCTCTCTCTCTCTCTCTGTCTCTCTCTCTCTTTCTCTCTCTGTCTCTCTTTCTCTCTCTCTCTGTCTCTCTCTCTCTCCCTCTCTCTCTCTCTCTCTCTCTCTCTCTCTCTCTCTCTCTCTCTCTCTCTCTCTCTCTCTCTCTCTCTTTGCGACATTGTTGCAGAGGTCTGAGTGGTCAACAGCAAGGTTCATACAAACCTGTGCTGTTACAAACTAAATGCTAGCTGGAAGCAAAAGGAAATACTGTGTTTAATAAAATCATACGCTCTTAGATAAATAGGGGTTATATATAGAACCCTTTGGTCAAATCAGTATTTAACTGCCATTCTCGTAGCAACTGTCAATCCATTCCGTCATTTATTATTTAATCTTTATTTAACTAGGCAAGTCAGTTAAGAACACATTCTTATTTACAATGACGGCCTACTGGGGAACAGTGGGTTAACTGCCTGTTCAGGGGCAGAATGACATTTTTTTTTTACCCTGTGAGCTTGGGGATTTGATCTAGGGTTATGAGACCAATGCTCTAACCACTAGGCTACCTGCCGCTCAGTGATGACAATGGAAGAGGAAGGTGATTGAACATGCAAGTAGCCTACCAATAAGCACATTCTTTCTCAATGTATTACGGTAAGCAAGGTTGACTCTTTAATTGAATTTATGAAGTCGTAGTCATATGATAAACTATAGGCTAGATAAATAAAGTTGAACCATCATTAGAATTTAAGCATGTTTGTGGTAAACTAACTTAGCTAGCTAAATAGAAAAAGATAGGCTACTTTAATTCGCCACTTTACAAACTCTTTAAAATAAAAGTTATTTTTTATTATGGGGATACGCCAAATATAACTACTACTAGCCTGACATTGGCAATTAGCTAATTGCTTATTTTATTTTTAGTATGTCAGACAAAACCAATGGAAAATGAAAAATGGATCAGTGATGACTAGAAGATCGGTGACGCCGAACGCCGCTCGAACAAGGAGAGGAGCCGACCTCGGTGGGAGTCGTGGCATTAGGAGACTTGCTGACTAAAGTATTTCCGTATCCGAAATAATCGTTTTGCACCGTTAATGGCGAGATCTTTTTGTTTGTTGTTGCGTATTTATGATATTCAAGTCACATTCTGATGAAATAACCTTAGTATGGTGAAAAAAACAAGGCGTAGTTAATTCATGTTGACTTCAATTTAACATGTTGATACATCCTTACTGATGAAACTGTACGGTTTTGATTGGTAAAGTTCAAATAGAGTATAGTCTTGCACATCACGATATATTGTTAATGTGAAATATCCCAATATTCAAACGAATCATATATCAGCCCAACCCTAATGTATAAATGATGTACAAGAAACATTGGTGATTTAATAGCCTAGTAGTCATTACGTGACTAGTAATCTGTCTATGTTTTGCTCAGTCTGGCACTTACCCAGAACTATTAGAATCAAAGGATCTCTCTTGTGGTTGCTGCAGTGGTTAGAGCGTTGGACTAGTAACCGGAAGGTTGCAAGTTCAAATCCCCGAGCTGACAAGGTACAAATCTGTCTTTCTGCCCCTGAACAGGCAGGTAACCCACTGTTCCTAGGCTGTCATTGAAAATAAGAATTTGTTCTTAACTGACTTGCCTAGTTAAATAAAGGTAAAAAAAACTTTTAAAAAACTGCTCGTAAGTTGTTCTTCAACAACATAATCATTTCGCCTGCGTAGCATTTTGACAGATGAACTCATTATTTAGCACTTTTCTTCTTCTCTGGAAACAGTCATACATGTAGCCCAGCGACTAAGGAGTTGGACTGTTGGGTTCACATCTTCAAACCGTTCCCGTACCGTTGGGCCCTTGAGCAAGGCTCTTAAGCCACAACAACATGCTCTCTATTCAGGGGAGCTGCACCGCAGCCTGAACCTGTGCTCGTCTCAACTGTATGTGTGCGGTCTGCTGTTTAGGGGTGTTAGAACGGAGCACTGCTCACTAACTATTGGACAAAATATATTCGGGGTAGCAGGGTAGCCTAGTGGTTAGAGGCATGTAGCCTAGTAGTTAGAGGCAGGTAGCCTAGTGGTTGGAGGCAGGTAGCCTAGTGGTTGGAGGCAGGTAGCCTAGTGGTTGGAGGCAGGTAGCCTAGTGGTTGGAGGCAGGTAGCCTAGTGGTTAGAGGCAGGTAACCTAGTGGTTAGAGTGTTGGACTAGTAACCGAAAAGGTTGCAAGTTCAAATTCCCGAGTTGACAAGGTACAAATCTGTCATTCTGCCCTTGAACAGGCAGTTAACCCACTGTCCCCGGGTAGGCCGTCATTGAAAATAAGAATTTGTTCTTAACTGACTTGCCTAGTTAAATAAAGGTAAAAATATTGTATTGTATTGTAAAGAAGTCAGATAGAGTTGATGTGGGCCGTCATTTAAACTAAGAGATTCTTCCCTGGCCACCAACGCACTTTTCCAAACTATGTTTGCATATAACAACAATAAATTCAAAAAACATATGCTGGTATTATTTTGTCCATTATTTAATTGTTCATTCAATTATATTTTTTGCTCAAATTATTACAATTTAATAGTAGTAGCTATTCATAAATGACACCATGCAGGGTTCTATATGGGACCATGTTGGTTCAGTGAAGGAAAACCTCTAGGGTTCTGATCCAACGTAGTGTGTTGCACAGATTGTATATTACATGAGGAGAACCAGAGAGAGAGAGAGAACACTGTGATTTCATTAACTTAAAGGTGCATTATGCAGAAATCGCTCCTCCATTTCCTGGATGCTAAAATTTGAGAAGCTCATCTAATTTCAGTTTAAGTGACAAAAACAAGAGTAGAGAATCATTGTTCCATTTAAACTGCTGTGAAAAATCTTTTCAATAAACCAAAAATATTATATTTTCAGCTGTTTGAAGCTGGTGTACAAAACCGAAAGTAAAAGGCTCAAAAACAAACCTTAGATATTTCAGCTTTAATTTTAACAATATTTGTTTAGTAAGTTAATTTTATAATAACTAAATATTTGTTTTGTTCTTGCAATAACTTGCCACTTGGCTCTGTTTTTACAGGGCTGTGGTTAATTCAACATTTGTATGATTATTTTACACAATGTTGCATGTTTGAAGAAAGAAAAGTAGTGTATACTTTGATATTAGTATTGTGTACTGGATCATGATGAACGAATATCAAACCGTCAGGCAAATTCATATTCAATGATGAGACCACCCATTCCCCATTACCGCTCTTAATGACAGAGGCCTGCAATGTAGCGTCCTGCAATGACTGATTCTACATCCTGTTACTGCTGGTGGTCTGAGCACTGTGCTCCACAATGACTGATTCTACATCCTGTTACTGCTGGTGGTCTGAGCACTGTGCTCCACAATGACTGATTCTACATCCTGTTACTGCTGGTGGTCTGAGCACTGTGCTCCACAATGACTGATTCTACATCCTGTTACTGCTGGTGGGCTGAGCACTGTGCTCCACAATGACTGATTCTACATCCTTTTACTGCTGGTGGTCTGAGCACTGTGCTCCACAATGACTGATTCTACATCCTGTTACTGCTGGTGGGCTGAGCACTGTGCTCCACAATGACTGATTCTACATCCTTTTACTGCTGGTGGGCTGAGTACTGTGCTCCACAATGACTGATTCTACATCCTGTTACTGCTGGTGGGCTGAGCACTGTGCTCCACAATGACTGATTCTACACCCTGTTACTGCTGGTGGGCTGAGCACTGTGCTCCACAATGACTGATTCTACACCCTGTTACTGCTGGTGGGCTGAGCACTGTGCTCCACAATGACTGATTCTACACCCTGTTACTGCTGGTGGGCTGAGCACTGTGCTCCACAATGACTGATTCTACACCCTGTTACTGCTGGTGGGCTGAGCACTGTGCTCCACAATGACTGATTCTACACCCTGTTACTGCTGGTGGGCTGAGCACTGTGCTCCACAATGACTGATTCTACACCCTGTTACTGCTGGTGGGCTGAGCACTGTGCTCCACAATGACTGATTCTACACCCTGTTACTGCTGGTGGGCTGAGCACTGTGCTCCACAATGACTGATTCTACACCCTGTTACTGCTGGTGGGCTGAGCACTGTGCTCCACAATGACTGATTCTACACCCTGTTACTGCTGGTGGGCTGAGCACTGTGCTCCACAATGACTGATTCTACACCCTGTTACTGCTGGTGGGCTGAGCACTGTGCTCCACAATGACTGCCAAAGTGGATTATCATGGCAAATGATCAAATACATTGAACAATATTAACCATTAAGTGTTTATGTAACACTGATGTGTTGTGTTTACTAAATATTTGTGTTACAGGCACCACGTTAACACTCAGCTGTATACATGCACCATGTTAACACTCAGCTGTAATCAGGCACCATGTTAACACTCAGCTGTGATCAGGCACCACGTTAACACTCAGCTGTAATCAGGTACCACGTTAACACTCAGCTGTAATCAGGCACCACGTTAACACTCAGCTGTAATCAGGCACCACGTTAACACTCAGCTGTAATCAGGCACCACGTTAACACTCAGCTGTAATCAGGCACCACGTTAACACTCAGCTGTAATCAGGCACCACGTTAACACTCAGCTGTAATCAGGCACCACGTTAACACTCAGCTGTAATCAGGCACCACGTTAACACTCAGCTGTAATCAGGCACCACGTTAACACTCAGCTGTAATCAGGCACCACGTTAACACTCAGCTGTATACATGCACCATGTTAACACTCAGCTGTAATCAGGCACCATGTTAACACTCAGCTGTGATCAGGCACCACGTTAACACTCAGCTGTAATCAGGCACCATGTTAACACTCAGCTGTAATCAGGCACCACGTTAACACTCAGCTGTATACAGGCACCATGTTAACACTCAGCTGTATACAGGCACCATGTTAACACTCATCTGTTATCAGGCACCATGTTAACACTCATCTGTAATCAGGCACCATGTTAACACTCAGCTGTAATCAGGTACCACGTTAACACTCAGCTGTAATCAGGCACCATGTTAACACTCAGCTGTAATCAGGCACCACGTTAACACTCAGCTGTAATCAGGCACCACGTTAACACTCATCTGTAATCAGGCACCATGTTAACACTCAGCTGTAATCAGGCACCACGTTAACACTCAGCTGTAAACAGGCACCACGTTAACACTCAGCTGTATACATGCACCATGTTAACACTCATCTGTAATCAGGCACCACGTTAACACTCATCTGTAATCAGGCACCACGTTAACACTCAGCTGTAATCAGGCACCACGTTAACACTCAGCTGTAATCAGGCACCATGTTAACACTCAGCTGTAATCAGGCACCACGTTAACACTCAGTTGTATACAGGCACCACGTTAACACTCAGTTGTATACAGGCACCACATTAACACTCAGCTGTATATAGGCACCACGTTAACACTCAGCTGTAATCAGGCACCACGTTAACACTCAGTTGTATATAGGCACCACGTTAACACTCAGCTGTAATCAGGCACCACGTTAACACTCAGCTGTAATCAGGCACCACGTTAACACTCAGTTGTATACAGGCACCACATTAACACTCAGCTGTATATAGGCACCACGTTAACACTCAGCTGTAATCAGGCACCATGCTAACACTCAGCTGTAATCAGGCACCACGTTAACACTCAGCTGTAACGTCACTCAGGCACACACGCTAACACTCAGCTGTAATCAGGCACCACGATAACACTCAGCTGTAATAGGCACCACGTTAACACTCAGCTGTAATCAGGCACCACGATAACACTCAGCTGTAATCAGGCACCACGTTAACACTCAGCTGTAATCAGGCACCACGTTAACACTCAGCTGTAATCAGGCACCATGTTAACACTCAGCTGTAATCAGGCACCATGGGTAAAATGGGTAAAAGCATCTGTGTGGGTGAGAAGGAGGGAGGAGATGAGAGACGAGGAGGGAGGAGATGAGAGACGAGGAGGGAGGATGTGAGAGAGGAGGAGGGAGGATGTGAGAGAGGAGGAGGGAGGATGTGAGAGAGGAGGAGGGAGGAGTTGAGAGAGGAGGAGGGAGGAGGGGAGAGAGAAGGAGGAAGGAGGTAAGAGAGGAGAAGGGAGGAGGTGAGAGAAGAGGAGGGAGGAGGGGAGAGAGAAGGAGGAAGGAGGTAAGAGAGGAGAAGGGAGGAGGTGAGAGAAGAGGAGGGAGGAGGTGAGAGAGGAGGAGGGAGGAGGTGAGAGAGGAGGAGAGAGGGGGTGAGAGAGGAGGAGGGAGAAATATGCCAGCCATGCATCACTTAATTATTAATAGCAGCATCCAAATAAAAACGCAGACCTTGTCTGAATTAACGGATGGCTGAGTCCAAGCCTCCCGCACCACGTCCCAGGGAGCCACGGGCGCTGGAGGAGAGAGTGTCGCTACGCCACGCCGCTGCACTCAAAACACTCCACAGCCTGGTTTCACTTCCTGAAGTGTGTGTGTGTGTGTGTGTGTGTGTGTGTGTGTGTGTTGTGTGTGTGTGTGTGTGTGTGTGTGTGTGTGTGTGTGTGTGTGTGTGTGTGTGTGTGTGTGTGTTTTGGGGGGCATTGAGTTCACCTCGTCCGAACACAGGAAGATTGGTGAAAGGTGTCCTGGTTGTTTTTCTGTCTCAACACTGTGCTTCCCACCTGAGCCTGGTGAATTGCCTGTGAAATAGAACCTAAATGCTTATGTCATTGTCACTGTGCTGCTTCTCCAGACCAATTTATTCTGGTAGGGCTGTTAGTCTGGTAGTGTTGTTAGTCTGGTAGTGTTGTTAGTCTGGTAGGGTTGTTAGTCTGGTAGGGCTGTTAGCCTGGTAGGGCTGTTAGTCTGGTAGTGTTATTAGTCTGGTAGGGTTGTTAGTCTGATAGGGCTGTTAGTCTGGTAGGGCTGTTAGTCTGGTAGGGCTGTTAGTCTGGTAGGGCTGGTAGGGTTGTTAGTCTGGTAGGGCTGTTAGTTAGTCTGGTAGGGCTCTGTTAGTAGGGTTGTTAGGGTTGTTAGTCTGATCTGGTAGTACTGTTAGGGCTGTTAGTCTGGTAGGGCTGTTAGTCTGGTAGGGTTGTTAGTCTGGTAGGGTTGTTAGTCTGGTAGGGCTGTTAGTCTGGTAGGGCTGTTAGTCTGGTAGGACTGTTAGTCTGTTAGGGCTGTTCGTCTGGTAGGGTTGTTAGTCTGGTAGGGCTGTTAGTCTGGCAGGGCTGTTAGTCTGGTAGGGCTGTTAGTCTGGTAGTGCTGTTAGTCTGGTAGGGCTGTTAGTCTGGTAGGGTTGTTAGTCTGGTCGGGCTGTTAGTCTGGTAGGGCTGTTAGTCTGGTAGTACTGTTAGTCTGGTAGGGCTGTTAGTCTGGTAGGGTTGTTAGTCTGGTAGGGCTGTTAGTCTGGTAGGGCTGTTAGTCTGGTAGGGCTGTTAGTCTGGTAGGGCTGTTAGTCTGGTAGGGCTGTTAGTCTGGTAGGGTTGTTAGTCTGGTAGGGCTGTTAGTCTGGTAGGACTGTTAGTCTGGTAGGGCTGTTAGTCTGGTAGGGCTCTTGTTTTCTAAGTACTCTGGAAGCAGATGATGGAAGTGTTGACAGAAGCCAGGAATGACTGTAACATAAATTACACATCCCAGTAATGTACCTAAATCTCTCTGGAAGCAACACCTCTTGTATGCATTGATATTTTCCTCTCTACTTCGGGGTGCGTAGCTGGGATTCCTGAGGTTGGGTGGAAGGAGGTTTAGTTAGTGTATTTCAGGCCTCCAGCCAACCGTTAAAATGTTCCTCGGCTTTAACAGTCTCTTACCGTGTTGAATGATTCATTTCTCCTCTCCAATCCCACCGTTCAGGTTCACATCAGAGACGTGCCATAACCCACTAGGGGCAACGTGTGTGTGTGTTCGTGTGTGTGTGTTCGTGTGTGTGTGTGTGTGTGTGTGTGTGTGTGTGTGTTCGTGTGTGTGTGTGTGTGTGTGTGTGAATGTGTATGGGTTTGTGGGGTGGCTTGAGGCTTGTGGCTGGGGGGGTAAGGTGCTGGGGCCTGGGGTGATTTGAAGGAGGCAGCTCTCTCTAAGACATCTCTCACTAGAGCCTGCTCAGCAACATCTCTATTCCATGTCTGGAACCCATTCTTACCCACACTCCAGCTTATTTCAAATCAAAACATTTTGTTCGCTCTTAATTAGTGGTGTCAAACTACCTTGATATTTGAATATCTGTATCTGTGCATTAATTGAGTGCTAATTTGTAGGAATGCAGTAATCAGTATGTGCAGGTTAACAAGGACCTAGTTAAGTAAAGGTTACATTTAAATAAATAAAAATCTTGCCTGGTAGTGATGTGGTGGTCTCCTTCCCTCCCTGCCTAGTGGTCTCCCTCCTTGCCTAGTGGTCTCCCTCTCTCTCTGACTAGTGGCCTCCCTCCCTCCCTCCCTGACTAGTGGTCTCCCTCCCTCCCTGACTAATGGTCTCCCTCCCTCCCTAACTAGTGGTCTCCCTCCCTGACTAGTGGTCTCCCTCCCCACTAGTGGTCTCCCTCCCTGACTAGGGGTCTCCCTCCCTGACTAGGGGTCTCCCTCCCTGACTAGGGGTCTCCCTCCCTCCCTGCCAAGTGGTCTCCCTCCCTGCCTAGTGGTCTCCCTCCCTGCCTAGTGGTCTCCCTCCCTCCCTGCCTAGTGGTGTCCCTCCCTGCCTGCCTAGTGACCTTCCTCCCTGCCTGCCTAGTGGTGTCCCTCCCTGCCTGCCTAGTGACCTTCCTCCCTGCCTGCCTAGGGGTGTCCCTCCCTGCCTGCCTAGTGACCTTCCTCCCTGCCTGCCTAGTGGTGTCCCTCCCTGCCTGCCTAGTGACCTTCCTCCTTGCCTGCCTAGGGGTGTCCCTCCCTGCCTGCCTAGTGACCTTCCTCCCTGCCTGCCTAGTGACCTTCCTCCCTGCCTGCCTAGTGTCCTTCCTCCTTGCCTGCCTAGTGACCTTCCTCCCTGCCTGCCTAGTATCCTTCCTCCCTGCCTGCCTAGTGACCTTCCTCCCTGCCTGCCTAGTGACCTTCCTCCCTCCTGCCTAGTGGTGTACATCCCTGCCTGCCTAGTGACCTTCCTCCCTGCCTGCCTAGTGACCTTCCTCCCTCCCTGACTAGTGGTGTCCCTCCCTGCCTGCCTAGTGACCTTCCTCCTTGCCTGCCTAGTGACCTTCCTCCCTGCCTGCCTAGTATCCTTCCTCCTTGCCTGCCTAGTGGTCTCCCTCTCTGTGTTATTGGCTGTATAGCCCTAACGTTCACACCATTGATTTCCTCTGGCAGCGAGGCAGCTCTTAAACAGGTTTGGCTGTGGTGCAGCCAGCTGCTGGGGGACAGATCCTAGAGCTATCCTCCCTCTCTCTCCTCCCTCTCTCTCCTCCCTCTCTCTCCTCCCTCTCTATCCTCCCTCTCTCTCCTCCCTCTCTCTCCTCTCTCTCTCTCTCTCTCCTCTCTCCTCCCTCTCTCTCCTCTCTCTTCTCTCCTCTCTCCTCCCTCTCTCTCCTCTCTCTTCTCTCCTCTCTCCTCTCTCATCTCTCCCCTCTCTCCCTCTCTCTCCTCTCTCTTCTCTCCTCTCTCTTCTCTCCTCCTCTCTCTCCTCTCTCTCTCTCCTCCCTCTCTCTCCTCTCTCTCTCTCTCTCTCTCTCCTCCCTCTCTCTCCTCTCTCCTCTCCTCTCCTCTCTCTCTCCTCTCTCTCTCTCCTCTCTCCTCCTCTCCTCTCCTCCTCTCCTCTCCTCTCCTCTCCTCTCCTCTCCTCTCCTCTCCTCTCCTCTCTCCTCTCTCCTCTCCTCTCCTCTCTCCTCTCCCTCTCCTCTCTCCTCTCCTCTCCTCTCCTCCTCCTCTCCTCTCCTCTCCTCTCCTCTCTCCTCTCTCCTCTCTCCTCTCTCTCCTCTCTCTCTCCTCTCTCCTCTCTCCTCTCTCCTCTCTCCTCTCCTCTCCTCTCCTCTCCTCTCCTCTCCTCTCCTCTCCTCTCTCTCCTATCTCCTATCTCCTCTCTCCTATCTCCTCTCTCCTCTCTCCTCTCTCCTTTCTCCTCTCTCCTCTCTCCTTTCTCTTCTCTCCTCTCTCTTCTCTCTCTCTCTCTCTCTCTCTCCTCTCCTCTCCTCTCCTCTCCTCTCCTCTCCTCTCATTTCCTTTCCTTTCCTTTCCTTTCCTTTCCTTTCCTTTCCTTTCCTTTCCTTTCCTTTCCTTTCCTCTCCTCTCCTCTCCTCTCCTCTCCTCTCCTCTCCTCTCCTCTCCTCTCCTCCTCCTCTCTCCCAGCTCCACAGCAGCTCTCTGTGGTGACGACAGATTATGAAGCCAGCCAGCTAGGGAGATAACTACCAAAGAAACACTCTTTCATTTCCCTTTTCTTTATGCTCTTCGTTTTGCTCTGGGTTTCTGGGTAGGGGAGTTGCAGCAATACCACAGGAGACATGGTGATCCAAATGAATCCAGCCTCATCCAGTCTTGGGTTTGTCATTCTGACTGTTTGGGACGCATTTCTGTAGATATGGGCAGGCACAGGGACAGAGACAATGACGACAGAGAGACAGAGAGACAGAGAGACAGAGAGACAGAGAGAGAGAGATAGCGACAGAGATAGATAGAGGGACAGGGATAAGGACTGGGATAGAGATAGGGCCAGGGATAGAGACAGGGACAGGGATAGAGAAAGGGACAGGGATAGAGACAGGGACAGCGATAGAGACAGGGACAGGGATAGAGACAGGGACAGGGACAGGGATAGAGACAGTAACATGGATAGAGACAAAGACAGGGACAGGGATAGAGACAGGGATAGAGACAGGGACAGGAATAGAGACAGAGACAGGGATAGAGACAGAGACAGGGATAGAGACCGAGACAGGGATAGAGACAGGGACAGGGATAGAGACAGGGATAGAGACAGAGACAGGGACAGGGATAGAGACTGGGACAGGGATATAGACAGGGACAGGGATAGAGAAAGAGATAGAGACAGAGACAGGGACAGGGATAGGGATAGAGACAGGGACAGGGATAGAGACAGGGACAGGGATAGAGACAGAGACAGGGATAGAGACAGGGACAGGGATAGAGACCGAGACAGGGATAGAGACCGAGACAGGGATAGAGACAGGGACAGGGATAGAGACAGGGATAGAGACAGGGATAGAGACAAGGAGAGGGATAGAGACAGGGATAGAGACAGATACAGGGACAGGGACAGGGATAGAGGCAGGGATGGAGATAGAGACAGGGACAGGGATAGAGACAGGGACAGGGACAGCAATAGAGACAGGGACAGGGACAGGGATAGAAACAGGGACAGGGATAGAGACAGGGACAGGGATAGGGATAGAGACAGGGACAGGGATAGAGACAGGGACAGGGATAGAGACAGGGACAGGGATAGAGACAGGGACAGGGATAGATACAGGGACAGGGACAGGGATAGAGACAGGGACAGGGATAGAGACAGGGACAGGGATAGAGACAGGGACAGGGATAGAGACAGGGACAGGGATAGAGACAGGGACAGGGATAGAGACAGGGACAGGGACAGCAATAGAGACAGGGACAAGGATAGCTACAGAGACAGCGATAGAGACAGGAATAGAGACGAGGACAGTGTGCCCTCATCTTGGAGCCTGGGGCTGTATATCTCTGTCAATGTCAGGACAGCCTGTCCTCCAGGTCACAATGTCAGGATAGCCTGTCCTCCAGGTCACAGTGTCAGGATAGCCTGTCCTCCAGGTCACAACATCAGGATAGCCTGTCCTCCAGGTCACAATGTCAGGATAGCCTGTCCTCCAGGTCACAATGTCTGGATAGCCTGTCCTCCAGGTCACAATGTCAGGATAGCCTGTCCTCCAGGTCACAATGTCAGGATAGCCTGTCCTCCAGGTCACAATGTCAGGATAGCCTGTCCTCCAGGTCAGAGTGTCAGGATAGCCTGTCCTCCAGGTCAGAGTGTCAGGATAGCCTGTCCTCCAGGTCAGAGTGTCAGGATAGCCTGTCCTCCAGGTCAGAGTGTCAGGATAGCCTGTCCTCCAGGTCAGAGTGTCAGGATAGCCTGTCCTCCAGGTCAGAGTGTCAGGATAGCCTGTCCTCCAGGTCAGAGTGTCAGGATAGCCTGTCCTCCAGGTCACAGTGTCAGGATAGCCTGTCCTCCAGGTCACAGTGTCAGGATAGCCTGTCCTCCAGGTCACAATGTTAGGATAGCCTGTCCTCCAGGTCACAGTGTCAGGATAGCCTGTCCTCCAGGTCAGAGTGTCAGGATAGCCTGTCCTCCAGGTCAGAGTGTCAGGATAGCCTGTCCTCCAGGTCAGAGTGTCAGGATAGCCTGTCCTCCAGGTCACAATGTCAGGATAGCCTGTCCTCCAGGTCAGAGTGTCAGGATAACCTGTCCTCCAGGTCACAATGTCAGGATAGCCTGTCCTCCAGGTCAGAGTGTCAGGATAGCCTGTCCTCCAGGGTTTCAGAACACCCTGTTTGTATGTGGTGGTGACATCATGGTTGCGATTGATGTCATCTCTGAGATTGTGTGTGTCTGTGTGGCCCTCCACACAGTTCCTGTTGGACATCCCCCCCAGCGCTCCAGGAAGAGAGCGCTAGCGTCCCGCCGAGAGGAGCATTGTTATTCGCCCTCTGCCTGGCCGGCCTGTTCCATGGCCACACACACCGTCTGCATTGCCCCCGGCAACGCACAGCAGAAGCCCTAACAACAACAAACAAGGCCTGGCGCTGCCTCATGCATGCCTGTTTATAGAGGACACAGAAAACACACACACAGAACAACACACTCAAACACACACAGAACAGCACACTCAGACACAAACAGAACAACACACTCAGACAAACACACACAGAACAACACACTCAGACAAACACACACAGAACAACACACTCAGACAAACACACACAGAACAACACAAACAGAACAACACACTCAGACAAACACACAAACACAAACAGAACAACACACTCAGAACAACACACTCAGACAAACACACAAACACAAACAGAACAACACACACAGAACAACACACTCAGACAAACACACACAGAACAACACACTCAGAACAACACACTCAGAACAACACACTCAGAACAACACACTCAGAACAACACACTCAGAACAACACATTCAGAACAACACACTCAGAACAACACACTCAGAACAACACACTCAGAACAACACACTCAGAACAACAGAGACTTCAGTAGCAGCCGTACAACAATAACAGCCCCAGCTAGTAGAGTCTACTCTACACAAAGCAAAGCACATTTAGGGCTTGGTCCTTGGCCCTTGACTTTTGGCCCTTGGCCCTTGGTCCTTGGTCCTTGATCCTTGGTCCTTGGCCCTTGGTCCTTGGTCCTTGGTCCTTGGCTCTTGGTCCTTGGTCCTTGGCCCTTGACCCTTGACCCTTGGTCCTTGGCCCTTGGTCCTTGGCCCTTGACCCTTGGTCCTTGGCCCTTTCATAAAAATGTACTGCAGAGGCATTAAAGAAAGGAAACCAAAGTTTGTGTTTTCAAGAAACCGAAGCAAATGAACGCCAACCAGATGTCGAGGTAGTGTTGCGACTGCATTCAGGGGTTCTCTCTCAGGGAGAGCTGTCCCGATGACGCGAGGTCGCTGTGCTGACACATTTCTCTACAGTTTGGGAGGAGTGTTACCCTACCTCCCTCGACAAGACAAATACGTGCTCCTGAGTGGCACAGCGGTCTAAGACACTGCATCTCAGTGCAAGAGGTGTCACTACTGTCCCTAGTTTGAATCCAGGTTGCATCACATCTGGCCATGATTGGGCGGTGCACAATTGGCCCAGCGTTGTCCGGGTTTGGCCGGGCTAGCCTGTCGTTGTAAATTAAGAATTGGTTCTTAACCGATTTGTCTAGTTAAAAAAAAAAAAGAAGACAAGTCTAGTTGCTATGTGGGAGACATTAGGAAACGAACACCCTGTCAGTTATGTCTTCGTCTAAGTAGATGTTTCCCTGTCAGTCTGTTACACGTGTGTCTAGTCTCAGCAGGGGATGAAGATGTGTGTTTTTATCCGCTGTGTCGTGTGGATAAGATGTCTATGACTTGAGGCTCTCCCCTTTTAAAGAGGAACTTGGTCAGGACATGCCCTCCTGGGAGTCTAGCTAGTGAGAGAGCAGCAGAGCACATCCGTCCATCCGGTTGTCTGTGTTAGCCTTGGGTTATCGTTAGCCTCAGGCTAATTCTCCTCCTCAGACTGACTGGGGCGGTGTGGAACACAGCACCTGAACTCTGACCCCATGTCACCGCTACTAATGTCATTCTGACACTTATTATGCACGTCTGACCAGTGATGCAATACACACTTCCTTCCCGGAAGTGGGATTAAATCATTGGCATAAACTTGGGCCATTATTATTACTGTGATGATTAGTTTATAATTACAAATTAAAATGAGAGTGGAATCGATCTTTCAGCGATCAGGCTGGAATTCAACACGATGACAGCAATATTATTAATCTCTTTGTAAAAGCGTTGTTCATTTCAGGACCTGTAGGTTTATAGGCTTCAGTGAAGACCCCCTCTGCTCCCGCTCTGCTCCCCTCTGCTCCCGCTCTGCTCCCGCTCTGCTCCCCCTCTGCTCCCGCTCTGCTCCCGCTCTGCTCCCGCTCTGCTCCCCCTCTGCTCCCCCTCTGCTCCCGCTCTGCTCCCCCTCTGCTCCCCCGCTCTGCTCCCCCTCTGCTCCCGCTCTGCTCCCCCTCTGCTCCCGCTCTGCTCCCCTCTGCTCCCCCTCTGCTCTGTCCCGCTCTGCTCCCGCTCTGCTCCCGCTCTGTTCTCTCTGTCAGTCCCTCTCCCTCAGAGAGATGCTGCACTGTCACGGTGCAGACACACACCATAGCTGCACATGCTTCACTGCATCACGACACAATGCATGGCTGTAACTGTTATTGTCTTCTTCTTCTCCTCCTCCTCCTCCTCCCCCTCGTCCTCCCCTCCCCGTCCTCCTCCTCCTCCTCGTCCTCGTCCTCCTCCTCCTCTCCCCCTCATCCTCCTCTTCCCCGTCCTCGTCCTCGTCCTCGTCCTCCTCCTCCTTTCCCCCTCGTCCCCCTCCTTCCCCTCCTCCTCCTCTCCTCCTCCCCCCTCCCTCCCCTCCTCCTCCTCCTCTTCCCCTCGTCCTCCTCTTCCCCCGTCCTCCTCCTCGTCCTCGTCCTCCTCCTCCTCTCCCCCCCTCGTCCCCCTCCTTCCCCTCCTCCTCGTCCTCCTCTTCCCCCTCGTCCTCCTCCTCGTCCTCCTCCTCCTCTCCCCCTCGTCCCCCTCCTTCCCCTCCTCCTCCTCTCCTCCTCTCCCCTCGTCCTCCCCTCCCCCTCCTCCTCCATCTCCTCCTCCTCTCCCCCTCCCTCTCCCCTTCTCCTCCCCATCGTCCTCCCCCTCCTCCTCCCCCTAACCCCTCCTCCCCTCTCTCTTCTTCCACTTCTAAGCTTGATATTAGTGTTTGAAGAAATGTATTTTTAACTACTTTAAACTAGAACCTTCTCAGGGACAGTTTGAGCTACTGGTAATCTACCAACGTTACTGCAATCTTCTGTCATTTTAGTAATTAACGGTTAATCTATGGCAATCGATGGTAACTTTGGTAATTTATACTTCAACCGAAATAATTAACATATAACATGAGTTTCTAGTAGATAGACCAGATGGTTCATGAGTTTCTAGTAGATAGACCAGACGGTTCATGAGTTTCTAGTAGATAGACCAGATGGTTCATCAGTTTCTAGGAGATAGACCAGATGGTTCATGAGTCTCTAGTAGATAGACCAGACGGTTCATGAGTTTCTAGTAGATAGACCAGATGGTTCATGAGTTTTTAGTAGATAGACCAGATTTACATTACATTTACATTTAAGTCATTTAGCAGACGCTCTTATCCAGAGCGACTTACAAATTGGTGCGTTCACCTTATGACATCCAGTGGAACAGCCACTTTACAATAGTGCATCTAAATCTTTTAAGGGGGGGTGAGAAGGATTACTTTATCCTATCCTAGGTATTCCTTAAAGAGGTGGGGTTTCAGGTGTCTCCGGGAAGGTGGTGATTGACTCCGCTGTCCTGGCGTCGTGAGGGAGTTTGTTCCACCATTGGGGGGCCAGAGCAGCGAACAGTTTTGACTGGGCTGAGCGGGAACTGTACTTCCTCAGTGGTAGGGAGGCGAGCAGGCCAGAGGTGGATGAACGCAGTGCCCTTGTTTGGGTGTAGGGCCTGATCAGAGCCTGGAGGTACTGAGGTGCCGTTCCCCTCACAGCTCCGTAGGCAAGCACCATGGTCTTGTAGCGGATGCGAGCTTCAACTGGAAGCCAGTGGAGGGAGTGGAGGAGCGGGGTGACGTGAGAGAACTTGGGAAGGTTGAACACCAGACGGGCTGCGGCGTTCTGGATGAGTTGTAGGGGTTTAATGGCACAGGCAGGGAGCCCAGCCAACAGCGAGTTGCAGTAATCCAGACGGGAGATGACAAGTGCCTGGATTAGGACCTGCGCCGCTTCCTGTGTGAGGCAGGGTCGTACTCTGCGGATGTTGTAGAGCATGAACCTACAGGAACGGGCCACCGCCTTGATGTTAGTTGAGAACGACAGGGTGTTGTCCAGGATCACGCCAAGGTTCTTAGCGCTCTGGGAGGAGGACACAATGGAGTTGTCAACCGTGATGGCGAGATCATGGAACGGGCAGTCCTTCCCCGGGAGGAAGAGCAGCTCCGTCTTGCCGAGGTTCAGCTTGAGGTGGTGATCCGTCATCCACACTGATATGTCTGCCAGACATGCAGAGATGCGATTCGCCACCTGGTCATCAGAAGGGGGAAAGGAGAAGATTAATTGTGTGTCGTCTGCATAGCAATGATAGGAGAGACCATGTGAGGTTATGACAGAGCCAAGTGACTTGGTGTATAGCGAGAATAGGAGAGGGCCTAGAACAGAGCCCTGGGGACGCCAGTGGTGAGAGCGCGTGGTGAGGAGACAGATTCTCGCCACGCCACCTGGTAGGAGCGACCTGTCAGGTAGGACGCAATCCAAGCGTGGGCCGCGCCGGAGATACCCAACTTGGAGAGGGTGGAGAGGAGGATCTGATGGTTCACAGTATCGAAGGCAGCCGATAGGTCTAGAAGGATGAGAGCAGAGGAGAGAGAGTTAGCTTTAGCAGTGCGGAGCGCCTCCGTGATACAGAGAAGAGCAGTCTCAGTTGAATGACTAGTCTTGAAACCTGACTGATTTGGATCAAGAAGGTCATTCTGAGAGAGATAGCGGGAGAGCTGGCCAAGGACGGCACGTTCAAGAGTTTTGGAGAGAAAAGAAAGAAGGGATACTGGTCTGTAGTTGTTGACATCGGAGGGATCGAGTGTAGGTTTTTTCCGAAGGGATGAGTTGATGAGCGAGGTGAGGTAAGGGAGAAGGTCTCCGGAAATGGTCTGGAGAAGAGAGGAGGGGATAGGGTCAAGCGGGCAGGTTGTTGGGCGGCCGGCCGTCACAAGACGCGAGATTTCATCTGGAGAGAGAGGGGAGAAAGAGGTCAGAGCACAGGGTAGGGCAGTGTGAGCAGAACCAGCGGTGTCGTTTGACTTAGCAAACGAGGATCGGATGTCGTCGACCTTCTTTTCAAAATGGTTGACGAAGTCATCTGCAGAGAGGGAGGAGGGGGGGGGGGAGGGGGAGGAGGATTCAGGAGGGAGGAGAAGGTGGCAAAGAGCTTCCTAGGGTTAGAGGCAGATGCTTGGAATTTAGAGTGGTAGAAAGTGGCTTGAGCAGCAGAGACAGAAGAGGAAAATGTAGAGAGGAGGAAGTGAAAGTATGCCAGGTCCGCAGGGAGGCGAGTTTTCCTCCATTTCCGCTCGGCTGCCCGGAGCCCTGTTCTGTGAGCTCGCAATGAGTCGTCGAGCCACGGAGCGGGAGGGGAGGACCGAGCCGGCCTGGAGGATAGGGGACATAGAGAGTCAAAGGATGCAGAAAGGGAGGAGAGGAGGGTTGAGGAGGCAGAATCAGGAGATAGGTTGGAGAAGGTTTGAGCAGAGGGAAGAGATGATAGGATGGAAGAGGAGAGAGTAGCGGGGGAGAGAGAGCGAAGGTTGGGACGGCGCGATACCATCCGAGTAGGGGCAGTGTGGGAAGTGTTGGATGAGAGCGAGAGGGAAAAGGATACAAGGTAGTGGTCGGAGACTTGGAGGGGAGTTGCAATGAGGTTAGTGGAAGAACAGCATCTAGTAAAGATGAGGTCGAGCGTATTGCCTGCCTTGTGAGTAGGGGGAAGGTGAGAGGGTGAGGTCAAAAGAGGAGAGGAGTGGAAAGAAGGAGGCAGAGAGGAATGAGTCAAAGGTAGACGTGGGGAGGTTAAAGTCGCCCAGAACTGTGAGAGGTGAGCCGTCCTCAGGAAAGGAGCTTATCAAGGCATCAAGCTCATTGATGAACTCTCCGAGGGAACCTGGAGGGCGATAAATGATAAGGATGTTAAGCTTGAAAGGGCTGGTAACTGTGACAGCATGGAATTCAAAGGAGGCGATAGACAGATGGGTAAGGGGAGAAAGAGAGAATGACCACTTGGGAGAGATGAGGATCCCGGTGCCACCACCCCGCTGACCAGAAGCTCTCGGGGTGTGCGAGAACACGTGGGCGGACGAAGAGAGAGCAGTAGGAGTAGCAGTGTTATCTGTGGTGATCCATGTTTCCGTCAGTGCCAAGAAGTCGAGGGACTGGAGGGAGGCATAGGCTGAGATGAACTCTGCCTTGTTGGCCGCAGATCGGCAGTTCCAGAGGCTACCTGAGACCTGGAACTCCACGTGGGTCGTGCGCGCTGGGACCACCAGATTAGGGTGGCCGCGGCCACGCGGTGTGGAGCGTTTGTATGGTCTGTGCAGAGAGGAGAGAACAGGGATAGACAGACACATAGTTGACAGGCTACAGACGAGGCTACGCTAATGCAAAGGAGATTGGAATGACAAGTGGACTACACGTCTCGAATGTTCAGAAAGTTAAGCTTACGTAGCAAGAATCTTATTGACTAAAATGATTAAAATGATACAGTACTGCTGAAGTAGGCTAGCTGGCAGTGGCTGCGTTGTTGACTTTGTAGGCTAGCTGGCAGTGGCTGCGTTGTTGACACTACACTAATCAAGTCGTTCCGTTGAGTGTGATAGTTTCTACAGTGCTGCTATTCTGGGGCTAGCTGGCTAGCTAGCAGTGTTGATTACGTTACGTTGCGTTAAAAGAACGACAATAGCTGGCTAGCTAACCTAGAAAATTGCTCTAGACTACACAATTATCTTTGATACAAAGACGGCTATGTAGCTAGCTATGTAGCTAGCTACGATCAAACAAATCAAACCGTTGTACTGTAATGAAATGAAATGAAAATGTGATACTACCTGTGGAGCGAAGCGGAATGCGACCGGGTTGTTGAGTGAGGAAGTTCTATTCGGTAGACGTTGGCTAGCTGTTGGCTAGCTAGCAGTGTCTCCTACGTTAAGGACGACAAATAGCTGGCTAGCTAACCTCGGTAAATTAAGATAATCACTCTAAGACTACACACTCTAAACTACACAATTATCTTGGATACGAAGACAGCAAAGACAACTATGTAGCTAGCTAACACTACACTAATCAGGTCATTCAGTTGAGTGTAATAGTTTTTACAGTGCTGCTATTCGGTAGACGGTGGACGTTAGCTAGCTGGCTAGCTGGCTAGCTGCTGGGCAGATAGCAGTGTAGACTACGTTAGGACGACGAAATACGATAATTACGCAATTATCTTTGATACAAAGACGGCTATGTAGCTAGCTAAGAAGAAATTGCTAAGATTAGACAAATCAAACCGTTGTACTATAGTGAAATGTAATGAAATGTAATGAAAAGTTATACAACCTGCGGACCGAAGTGCGAATGCGACCGCTCGCTCCAACCCAGATGGTTCATGAGTTTTTAGTAGATAGACCAGATGGTTCATGAGTTTCTAGTAGATAGACCAGATGGTTCATGAGTTTTTAGTAGATAGACCAGACGGTTCATGAGTTTCTAGTAGATAGACCAGATGGTTCATGAGTTTTTAGTAGATAGACCAGACGGTTCATGAGTTTCTAGTAGATAGACCAGATGGTTCATGAGTTTTTAGTAGATAGACCAGATGGTTCATGAGTTTCTAGTAGATAGACCATACGGTTCATGAGAAAATAGTCTAATTAATGAAAAAGCATCTAATCAACAACGGCATTATTTTCCAATGAACCCTTCATCTCTTCCCAATATTGACTTTTCCAACCATTGTCTGCCACCAGTTTGGCACCAAAACATTGACAGATTGACCTAGTAAAAACACCAAAAGTGTGTAAAAAATGTATAAAGGATATTTCATGCTGAAACCCTCATAATAAAAAACAATGGTGTTCACTAAGTTGATGGTTTATATTTAGGATCATGTTTTTTTTTTAAATAATTGAATTATTTTATATTCTACATGTGATAAGGCCACACAGAGGGTCAGAGATAATTACAGACACCTGTGATAATCTGAAGTACCCAATAAGGCCACTAGTAGTTTACTGGTAAACTTCAACAGTTTATAGTCATTTTAAAACATTTTTTAAAATTGAACCTTTATTTAACTAGGCAAGTCAGTTAAGAATAACTTCTTATTTACAATGACGGCCTACCCCGGCCAAACCCGAATGACGGCCTAGGAACAGTCGGTTAACTGCCTGTTCAGGGGCAGAACAACAGATGTTTACCTTGTCAGCTCGGGGATTCAATCTAGCAACCTTTCAGTTACTAGTCCAACGCTCTAACCACTAGGCTAGCTGCCTCTAACCACTAGGTTAGCTGCCTCTAACCACTAGGCTAGCTGCCTCTAACCACTAGGCTAGCTGCCTCTAACCACTAGGCTACCTGCCTCTAACCATTAGGCTAGCTGCCTCTAACCACTAGGTTAGCTGCCTCTAACCACTAGGCTACCTGCCTCTAGCCACTAGGCTACCTGCCCCTAACCACTAGGCTAGCTGCCTCTAACCACTAGGCTACCTGCCTCTAACCACTAGGCTAGCTGCCTCTAACCATTAGGCTACCTGCCTCTAACCATTAGGCTAGCTGCCTCTAACCACTAGGTTAGCTGCCTCTAACCACTAGGCTACCTGCCTCTAGCCACTAGGCTACCTGCCCCTAACCACTAGGCTAGCTGCCTCTAACCACTAGGCTACCTGCCTCTAACCACTAGGCTAGCTGCCTCTAACCATTAGGCTACCTGCCTCTAACCACTAGGCTAGCTGCCTCTAACCACTAGGCTACCTGCCTCTAACCACTAGGCTACCTGCCTCTAACCACTAGGCTACCTGCCCTAGCCACTAGGCTACCTGCCCCTAACCACTAGGCTACCTACCTCTAACCACTAGGCTAGCTGCCTCTAACCATTAGGCTACCTGCCTCTAACCACTAGGCTAGCTGCCTCTAACCACTAGGCTACCTGCCTCTAACCACTAGGCTACCTGCCTCTAACCACTAGGCTACCTGTCTCGAACTACTAGGCTACCTGCCTCTAACCACTAGGCTAGCTGCCTCTAACCACTAGGCTACCTGTCTCTAACCACTAGGCTACCTGCCGACCTAAGACAACAACATGACATGGCAGTATACCCTACCTTTGAAACCTTAATGCTGATATTTGATAAATCCCCATAAGGAGTTCATGCAAATCAAAATGAAAGATTCAATATTAGACTAGATGATTTAAACCAATTGGAAAACACAATGCTGTGTTTGCTACAGCTGTGTTATTGTTAGCGCGGCCCCTTGTCTGTAGCTGTTGAGAACAATGGAGAAACAGAAGATGTTCTCTCTGTTCCCTCTGTTCTCTCTCTGTTATCTCTGTTCTCTCTGTTCTCTCTCTGTTTTCTCTGTTCTCTCTGTTTTCTCTCTGTTCTCTCTCTGTTCTCTCTCTGTTTTCTCTCTGTGTTCTCTCTGTTCTCTCTCTGTTTTCTCTGTTCTCTCTGTTTTCTCTCTGTTCTCTCTCTGTTCTCTCTCTGTTCTCTCTCTGTTTTCTCTGTTCTCTCTGTTCTCTCTCTGTTTTCTCTCTGTTCTCTCTGTTCTCTCTCTGTTATCTCTGTTCTCTCTCTGTTTTCTCTGTTTTCTCTGTTCTCTCTCTGTTCTCTCTGTTCTCTCTCTGTTTTCTCTGTTCTCTCTGTTTTCTCTCTGTTCTCTCTCTGTTCTCTCTCTGTTTTCTCTCTGTGTTCTCTCTGTTCTCTCTCTGTTTTCTCTGTTCTCTCTGTTTTCTCTCTGTTCTCTCTCTGTTCTCTCTCTGTTCTCTCTCTGTTTTCTCTGTTCTCTCTGTTCTCTCTCTGTTTTCTCTCTGTTCTCTCTGTTCTCTCTCTGTTATCTCTGTTCTCTCTCTGTTCTCTCTCTGTTCTCTCTGTTCTCTCTCTGTTTTCTCTGTTTTCTCTGTTCTCTCTGTTTTCTCTCTGTTCTCTCTGTTCTCTCTCTGTTCCCTCTCTGTTCTCTCTCTGTTCTCTCTCTGTTCCCTCTGTTCTCTCTGTTCTCTCTCTGTTCTCTCTCTGTTCTCTCTCTGTTTTCTCTGTTCTCTCTCTGCTCTCTCTGTTCTCTCTGTTCTCTCTGTTCTCTCTCTGTTCTCTCTCTGTTCTCTCTGTTCTCTCTCTGTTTTCTCTCTGTTCTCTCTGTTCTCTCTCTGTTCCCTCTCTGTTCTCTCTCTGTTCTCTCTCTGTTCTCTCTCTGTTCTCTCTGTTCTCTCTCTGTTCTCTCTCTGTTTTCTCTGTTCTCTCTCTGCTCTCTCTGTTCTCTCTGTTCTCTCTCTGTGTTCTCTCTCTGTTCTCTCTGTTTTCTCTCTGTTCTCTCTCTGTTCTCTCTCTGTTCTCTCTCTGTTTTCTCTGTTCTCTCTGTTCTCTCTCTGTTTTCTCTCTGTTCTCTCTGTTCTCTCTCTGTTATCTCTGTTCTCTCTGTTCTCTCTCTGTTTTCTCTGTTTTCTCTGTTCTCTCTGTTTTCTCTGTTCTCTCTGTTCTCTCTCTGTTCCCTCTCTGTTCTCTCTCTGTTCTCTCTCTGTTCCCTCTGTTCTCTCTGTTCTCTCTGTTCTCTCTCTGTTCTCTCTCTGTTTTCTCTGTTCTCTCTCTGCTCTCTCTGTTCTCTCTGTTCTCTCTGTTCTCTCTCTGTTCTCTCTCTGTTCTCTCTGTTCTCTCTCTGTTTTCTCTCTGTTCTCTCTGTTCTCTCTCTGTTCCCTCTCTGTTCTCTCTCTGTTCTCTCTCTGTTCTCTCTGTTCTCTCTCTGTTCTCTCTCTGTTTTCTCTGTTCTCTCTCTGCTCTCTCTGTTCTCTCTGTTCTCTCTCTGTTTTCTCTCTGTTCTCTCTGTTCTCTCTCTGTTATCTCTGTTCTCTCTGTTCTCTCTCTGTTTTCTCTGTTTTCTCTGTTCTCTCTGTTTTCTCTCTGTTCTCTCTGTTCTCTCTCTGTTCCCTCTCTGTTCTCTCTCTGTTCTCTCTCTGTTCCCTCTGTTCTCTCTGTTCTCTCTCTGTTCTCTCTCTGTTCTCTCTCTGTTTTCTCTGTTCTCTCTGCTCTCTCTGTTCTCTGTTCTCTCTGTTCTCTCTGTTCTCTCTCTGTTCTCTCTGTTCTCTCTCTGTTTTCTCTCTGTTCTCTGTTCTCTCTGTTCCCTCTCTGTTCTCTCTCTGTTCTCTCTCTGTTCTCTCTGTTCTCTCTGTGTTCTCTCTCTGTTTTCTCTGTTTTCTCTGTTCTCTCTGTTCTCTCTCTGTTCTCTCTGTTCTCTCTGTTCTCTCTCTGTTCTCTCTCTGTTCTCTCTGTTTTCTCTGTTATCTCTGTTCTCTCTGTTCTCTCTCTGTTATCTCTGTTCTCTCTGTTCTCTCTCTGTTCTCTCTCTGTTCTCTCTGTTTTCTCTGTTCTCTCTGTTTTCTCTGTTCTCTCTCTGTTATCTCTGTTCTCTGTTCTCTCTCTGTTCTCTCTCTGTTATCTCTGTTCTCTCTCTGTTCTCTCTCTGTTTTCTCTGTTCTCTCTCTGTTCTCTCTCTGTTCTCGGTTATCTCTGTTCTTTCTGTTCTCTCTGTTCTCTCTCTGTTCTCTCTGTTTTCTCTGTTCCCTCTCTGTTCTCTCTCTGTTCTCTGTTATCTCTGTTCTCTCTCTGTTCTTTCTCTGTTTCTCTGTTCTCTCTGTTCTCTCTCTGTTCTCTTATCTCTGTTCTCTCTCTGTTCTCTCTGTTCTCTCTCTGTTCTCTCTCTGTTCTCTCTCTGTTCTCTGTTCCCTCTCTGTTCTCTCTCTGTTCTCTGTTATCTCTGTTCTCTCTCTGTTCTTTCTCTGTTCTCTCTGTTCTCTCTATGTTCTCTCTCTGCTCTCTCTGTTCCCTCTCTGTTCTCTCTCTGTTCTCTCTCTGCTCTCTCTGTTCCCTCTCTGTTCTCTCTCTGTTCTCTCTCTGTTCTCTCTGGTTCTCTCTCTGTTCTCTCTCTGTTCTCTCTCTGCTCTCTCTGTTCCCTCTCTGTTCTCTCTCTGTTCTCTCTCTGTTCTCTCTGGTTCTCTCTCTGTTCTCTCTCTGTTCTCTCTCTGTTCTCTCTCTGTTTTCTCTGTTCTCTCTCTGCTCTCTCTGTTCTCTCTGTTCTCTCTGTTCTCTCTGTTCTCTCTCTGTTCTCTCTGTTCTCTCTCTGTTCTCTCTCTGTTTTCTCTCTGTTCTCTCTGTTCTCTCTCTGTTCCCTCTCTGTTCTCTCTCTGTTCTCTCTCTGTTCTCTCTGTTCTCTCTCTGTTCTCTCTCTGTTTTCTCTGTTCTCTCTCTGCTCTCTCTGTTCTCTCTGTTCTCTCTCTGTGTTCTCTCTCTGTTTTCTCTGTTTTCTCTGTTCTCTCTGTTCTCTCTGTGTTCTCTCTCTGTTTTCTCTGTTTTCTCTGTTCTCTCTGTTCTCTCTCTGTTATCTCTGTTCTCTCTCTGTTCTCTCTGTTCTCTCTGTTCTCTCTCTGTTCTCTCTCTGTTCTCTCTGTTTTCTCTGTTATCTCTGTTCTCTCTGTTCTCTCTCTGTTATCTCTGTTCTCTCTGTTCTCTCTCTGTTCTCTCTCTGTTCTCTCTGTTTTCTCTGTTCTCTCTGTTTTCTCTGTTCTCTCTCTGTTATCTCTGTTCTCTCTGTTCTCTCTCTGTTCTCTCTCTGTTATCTCTGTTCTCTCTCTGTTCTCTCTCTGTTTTCTCTGTTCTCTCTCTGTTCTCTCTCTGTTCTCGGTTATCTCTGTTCTTTCTGTTCTCTCTCTGTTCTCTCTCTGTTCTCTCTCTGTTCTCTCTCTGTTTTCTCTGTTCCCTCTCTGTTCTCTCTCTGTTCTCTGTTATCTCTGTTCTCTCTCTGTTCTTTCTCTGTTTTCTCTGTTCTCTCTCTGTTCTCTCTCTGTTCTCGGTTATCTCTGTTCTCTCTCTGTTCTCTCTCTGTTCTCTCTCTGTTCTCTCTCTGTTCTCTCTCTGTTCTCTCTCTGTTTTCTCTGTTCCCTCTCTGTTCTCTCTCTGTTCTCTGTTATCTCTGTTCTCTCTCTGTTTTCTCTCTGTTCTCTCTGTTCTCTCTCTGTTCCCTCTCTGTTCTCTCTCTGTTCTCTCTCTGTTCTCTCTGTTCTCTCTCTGTTCTCTCTCTGTTTTCTCTGTTCTCTCTCTGCTCTCTCTGTTCTCTCTGTTCTCTCTCTGTGTTCTCTCTGTTTTCTCTGTTTTCTCTGTTCTCTCTGTTCTCTCTGTGTTCTCTCTCTGTTTTCTCTGTTTTCTCTGTTCTCTCTGTTCTCTCTCTGTTATCTCTGTTCTCTCTCTGTTCTCTCTGTTCTCTCTGCTGTTCTCTCTCTGTTCTCTCTGTTTTCTCTGTTATCTCTGTTCTCTCTGTTCTCTCTCTGTTATCTCTGTTCTCTCTGTTCTCTCTCTGTTCTCTCTCTGTTCTCTCTGTTTTCTCTGTTCTCTCTGTTTTCTCTGTTCTCTCTCTGTTATCTCTGTTCTCTCTGTTCTCTCTCTGTTCTCTCTCTGTTATCTCTGTTCTCTCTCTGTTCTCTCTCTGTTTTCTCTGTTCTCTCTCTGTTCTCTCTCTGTTCTCGGTTATCTCTGTTCTTTCTGTTCTCTCTCTGTTCTCTCTCTGTTCTCTCTCTGTTCTCTCTCTGTTTTCTCTGTTCCCTCTCTGTTCTCTCTCTGTTCTCTGTTATCTCTGTTCTCTCTCTGTTCTTTCTCTGTTTTCTCTGTTCTCTCTCTGTTCTCTCTCTGTTCTCGGTTATCTCTGTTCTCTCTCTGTTCTCTCTCTGTTCTCTCTCTGTTCTCTCTCTGTTCTCTCTCTGTTTTCTCTGTTCCCTCTCTGTTCTCTCTCTGTTCTCTGTTATCTCTGTTCTCTCTCTGTTCTTTCTCTGTTCTCTCTGTTCTCTCTATGTTCTCTCTCTGCTCTCTCTGTTCCCTCTCTGTTCTCTCTCTGTTCTCTCTCTGCTCTCTCTGTTCCCTCTCTGTTCTCTCTCTGTTCTCTCTCTGTTCTCTCTGGTTCTCTCTCTGTTCTCTCTCTGTTCTCTCTCTGCTCTCTCTGTTCCCTCTCTGTTCTCTCTCTGCTCTCTCTGTTCCCTCTCTGTTCTCTCTCTGTTCTCTCTCTGCTCTCTCTGTTCCCTCTCTGTTCCCTCTCTGTTCTCTCTCTGTTCTCTGTTCTCTCTCTGTTTTCTCTCTGTTCTCTCTCTGCTCTCTCTGTTCCCTTTCTGTTCTCTCTCTGTTCTCTCTGTTCTCTCTCTGTTCTCTCTCTGTTTTCTCTGTTCTCTCTCTGTTCTCTCTCTGTTTTCTCTGTTCTCTCTGTTCTCTCTCTGTTTTCTCTGTTCTCTCTGTTTTCTCTGTTCTCTCTGTTCTCTCTGTTCTCTCTGTTCTCTTTGTTTTCTCTGTTCTCTCTGACCTTCTGTCTATTCCATCAGTCTTGTATGAAAGCTAAAACATATCTCTATCATCCCTGAGGAGATCAGGTCACCTCAAACACCTCACGTGTGTTGTAACAACCCATAAGTCACAGCGAGCGACTGACCGGACAGGTACAGACAGGTACGGGAGGGTACGGGCGGGTACGGACAGGTACAGACAGGTACGGGAGGGTACGGGCGGGTACGGCGGACCTCGCCAGGGATCAATTAAGACGCAATGACACCTTCGTTTTACAACGACCACTTCTCTGTGTCCTCTCGACATTGTGAAAAGCAACAAATTACCCACCACCCACTTCACCCTCCTCTTCTCCTCCTCTTGTGGTGGTGTGGGTAGCAGAGCAGAGAGAAAAGCCTGGAGCACTGCAGTTTTGTAATTCAGTCAAATAAAGCACTGCTCCTGTCAGCTGTCAGACAGGGAGCTTACCGGCAGGGTCAGGGGGCACGCTGCTGCTTTCATGAGAGCAGTAATCGATTAGCCGTCAATGCGCCGCCGCTGTGCTCAAGTGGGAAGAGTGATGGAGGGCCACCTGGGTCCCATCTCAATAATTGCTTGCCTCCTCCGTGTGTGTGTGTGTGTGTGGGGGGGGGGTGTAATGAAAATGATAAATAAATAATAGAGAAAAGCCCAGAACCCCCCCCCCCCCCGCCTGCTACCAGAGCGCGGCTCTGCAGGTGCATGTATTGCCGAATGGTATCGATTAGCCGGTACGGGTGAAATAATTTAGTCTGAATTAATTGTGTGACCCCGGAGAGCTTAAGCACAACGTCTCTGACTCTCTGGCCTGGTCCTAATTTCGTCCCTGGTCTCCCTGTAAGCCAGGACACAGACAGGACACAGACAGGACACAGACATGACACAGACAGGCCACAGACAGGCCACAGACAGGCCACAGGCCACAGACAGGACACAGACAGGACACAGACAGGACACAGACAGGCCACAGCCAGTCAGCCTGGGGGGTCAAACGGAAACACTTGAACCTTGTGCTGCACACAGCTCTGCTCTGCTTTTGGTCACTTTGTTCCAGGTGTCTCAGTCTGTAGTACCGTACCAATGCTTTCCACTGAATCCTGTGTGCCGAGTCCATATTACACTGTAGACAGTACGTACAGCAAGGTCAACTATACTCTCCATATCTGCTTCGTTTCGACTCACTCTCTTCGTTTTCTATGTGTACTGAGGATTAGTATAAGAAGATAAACCCCAATTCAAACAATGAGACAGTTCAAAGAGTCCCATAACACACGTCTGTCTGGACTCTGGTCTCTGGTCTCTGGTCTCTGGGCTCTGGGCTCTGGGCTCTGGACTCTGGGCTCTGGGCTCTGGGCTCTGGGCTCTGGGCTCTGGACTCTGGGCTGGACTCTGGGCTCTGGGCTCTGGACTCTGGGATCTGCTCTGGCTCTGGGATCTGGGCTCTGGACTCTGGACTCTGGGCTCTGGGCTCTGGGCTCTGGGACTGGGCTCTGGGCTCTGGGCTCTGGGCTCTGGGCTCTGGGCTCTGGGCTCTGTGCTCTGGGATCTGGGCTCTGTGCTCTGGGATCTGGGCTCTGGACTCTGGACTCTGGCTCTGGACTCTGGACTCTGGGCTCTGGGCTCTGGGCTCTGGGATCTGGGCTCTGGGATCTGGACTCTGGGATCTGGGATCTGGACTCTGGGCTCTGGACTCTGGGCTCTGGGATCTGGACTCTGGGCTCTGGACTCTGGGCTCTGGGATCTGGATCTGGACTCTAGGATCTGGGCTCTGGATTCTGGACTCTTGACTCTGGACTCTGGACTCTCGGGCAGGAAACGGCTACATTTCCCCTGCTGACATGAGCTAGGGCCCTCAGCAATAATATGAGGAAGTTGATGTGAACCTAACAACACACATCTCTCTATCCATCTCTGTCTGTCTAGACTGATTTCATCTGGTCTGGGATAGACTGGGCTGTTCTGGTGTGGGATAGACTGGACTGTTCTGGTCTGGGATAGACTGGGTTGTTCTGGTCTGGGATAGACTGGGCTGTTCTGGTCTGGGATAGACTGGGTTGTTCTGGTCTGGGATAGACTGGGCTGTTCTGGTCTGGGATAGACTGGGCTGTTCTGGTCTGGGATAGACTGGGTTGTTCTGGTCTGGGATAGACTGGGCTGTTCTGGTCTGGGATAGACTGGGCTGTTCTGGTCTGGGATAGACTGGGCTGTTCTGTTCTGGGATAGACTGGGCTGTTCTGGTCTGGGATAGACTGGGTTGTTCTGGTCTGGGATAGACTGGGTTGTTCTGATCTGGGATAGACTGGGCTGTTCTGGTCTGGGATAGACTGGGCTGTTCTGGTCTGGGATAGACTGGGCTGTTCTGGTCTGGGATAGACTGGACTGTTCTGGTCTGGGATAGACTGGGCTGTTCTGGTCTGGGATAGACTGGGCTGTTCTGGTCTGGGATAGACTGGGCTGTTCTGGTCTGGGATAGACTGGGTTGTTCTGGTCTGGGATAGACTGGGCTGTTCTGGTCTGGGATAGACTGGGCTGTTCTGGTCTGGGATAGACTGGGTTGTTCTGGTCTGGGATAGACTGGGCTGTTCTGGTCTGGGATAGACTGGGCTGTTCTGGTCTGGGATAGACTAGGCTGTTCTGGTCTGGGATAGACTGGGCTGTTCTGGTCTGGGATAGACTGGGTTGTTCTGGTCTGGGATAGACTGGGTTGTTCTGGTCTGTGATAGACTGGGCTGTTCTGGTCTGGGATAGACTGTTCTGGGGATAGACTGGGCTGTTCTGGTCTGGGATAGACTGGGCTGTTCTGGTCTGGGATAGACTGGACTGTTCTGGTCTGGGATAGACTGGGCTGTTCTGGTCTGGGATAGACTGGGCTGTTCTGGTCTGGGATAGACTGGGCTGTTCTGGTCTGGGATAGACTGGGTTGTTCTGGTCTGGGATAGACTGGGCTGTTCTGGTCTGGGATAGACTGGGCTGTTCTGGTCTGGGATCTGGGCTGTTCTGGTCTGGGATAGACTGTTCTGGTCTGGGATAGACTGGGCTGTTCTGGTCTGGGATAGACTTTGCTGTTCTGGTCTGGGATAGACTGGGCTGTTCTGGTCTGGTCTGGGATAGACTGGGCTGTTCTGGTCTGGGATAGACTGGGCTGTTCTGGTCTGGGATAGACTGGGCTGTTCTGGTCTGGGATAGACTGGGCTGTTCTGGTCTGGGATAGACTGGTTCTGCTGTTCTGGTCTGGGATAGACTGGGCTGTTCTGGTCTGGGATAGACTGGGCTGTTCTGGTCTGGGATAGACTGGGCTGTTCTGGTCTGGGATAGACTGGGTTGTTCTGGTCTGGGATAGACTGGGCTGTTCTGGTCTGGGATAGACTGGGCTGTTCTGGTCTGGGATAGACTGGGCTGTTCTGGTCTGGGATAGACTGGGCTGTTCTGGTCTGGGATAGACTGGGCTGTTCTGGTCTGGGATAGACTGGGCTGTTCTGGTCTGGGATAGACTGGGCTGTTCTGGTCTGGGATAGACTGGGCTGTTCTGGTCTGGGATAGACTGGGCTGTTCTGGTCTGGGATAGACTGGGCTGTTCTGGTCTGGGATAGACTGGGCTGTTCTGGTCTGGGATAGACTGGGCTGTTCTGGTCTGGGATAGACTGGGCTGTTCTGGTCTGGGATAGACTGGGCTGTTCTGGTCTGGGATAGACTGGGCTGTTCTGGTCTGGGATAGACTGGGCTGTTCTGGTCTGGGATAGACTGGGCTGTTCTGGTCTGGGATAGACTGGGCTGTTCTGGTCTGGGATAGACTGGGCTGTTCTGTTCTGGGATAGACTGGGTTGTTCTGGTCTGGGATAGACTGGGCTGTTCTGTTCTGGGATAGACTGGGTTGTTCTGGTCTGGGATAGACAGGGTTGTTCTGGTCTGGGATAGACTGGGCAGTTCTGGTCTGGGATAGACTGGGCTGTTCTGGTCTGGGATAGACTGGGCTGTTCTGGTCTGGGATAGACTGGGCTGTTCTGGTCTGGGATAGACTGGGTTGTTCTGGTCTGGGATAAACTGGGTTGTTCTGGTCTGGGATAGACTGGGCTGTTCTGGTCTAGGCTTTGGAACTGGTCTGGTCTCACATGGGTGGAAGGCTGGAGAGGATTTTCCCCAGTGCTGCTGTTTTGTTAGTGTGTCCATCCCATCATTATCTCCAGGAAGCTGAATCCCCAGGGACCAGCGGACTGGGAGGTGGGGTATCTCTGAGGCTGGCCCCCTCGTTATCTGCTGGCTTGGTGTCTGCTGTTTTAATGCACTGTGAGCCTAGCTGGTGCCTTCTCCCTCTGGGAGGAGGGATTTATTTCAGTCCAATTGGGAATCATTGCATTTTGACCCCTGACCCCTTATCTGACATTGATGTATGCGTGATTAGTGAAGGAGGTAGGGACTATTAACCAACCTTTCCCTCTCTCCAAACACACACACACACACACACACACACACACACACACACACACACACACACACACACACACACACACACACACACACACACACACACACACACACACACACACACACACACACACACACACACTCTCTCCCAAAACACACACACACACTCTCTCCCCAAAAACACACACACACACACTCTCTCTCTCCAAACACACACACAAACTCTCTCTCCCCAAACACACACACACACACACACACACGTTCTCCACACCAAACACACACACACTCTCCCCATACCAAACACACACACTCTCTCTCTCTCCATACCAAACCTCTCTCCATACCAAACCTTTCTCCATACCAAACACACACACTCTCTCTCTCTCTTTTCCTCTCTTCACACCAAATCTCTCTCCACACCAAACCTCTCTCCATACCAAACACACACACTCTCTCTCTCTCCCTCTCTCCATACCAAACACACACACACACTCACTCCATACCAAACCTTTCTCCATACCAAACACACACACTCTCACTCTCTCACTCTCTCCATACCAAACACACACACTCTCTCCATACCAAACCTTTCTCCATACCAAACACACACACTCTCACTCTCTCCCTCTCTCCATACCAAACACACACGTTCTCTCTATCCCTCTCTCCATACCAAACACACACACTCTCTCCATACCAAACCTCTCTCCATACCAAACACACACACTCTCTCTCTTGCCCTCTCTCCATACCAAACACACACACTCTCACTCTCTCCCTCTCTCCATACCAAACACACACACACTCTCTCTCTCTCCCTCTCTCCATACCAAACACACACACTCTCTCCATACCAAACCTTTCTCCATACCAAACACACACACTCTCTCTCTTTCCCTCTCTCCATACCAAACAGTCCTGTCCACAGTCTGCCCTGTCCACAGTCTGCCCTGGCCACAGTCTGCCCTGTCCACAATCTGCCTGTCAACAGTCTGCCCTGTCCACATTTTGCCCTGTCCACAGTTTGCCCTGTCCACAGTTTGCCCTGTCCACAGTCTGCCCTGTCCACAATCTGCCCTGTCCACAGTCTGCCCTGTCCACAGTCTGCCCCTGGCCACAGTCTTCCCCTGGCCACAGTCTTCCCCTGACCACAGTCTGCCCTGGCCACAGTCTGCCCTGGCCACAGTCTGCCCTGGCCACAGTCTTCCCCTGGCCACAGTCTGCCCTGGTCACAGTCTGTCCTGGCCACAGTCTGCCCTGGTCACAGTCTGCCCTGGTCACAGTCTGCCCCTGTCCACAGTCTGCCCTGGCCACAGTCTGCTCCTGTCCAGTCTTCCCCTGGCCACAGTCTGCCCTGGCCACAGTCTGCCCCTGGCCACAGTCTGCCCTGGCCACAGTCTGCCCCTGTCCACAGTCTGCCCCTGGCCACAGTCTGCCCCTGGCCACAGTTAGCACATCACAATGGAGATCCATCTGCATTGTAGATTTCTGAAGATCCATCTGTATTGTAGATTTCGGAAGATCCATCTGTATTGTAGATTTCTGAAGATCCATCTGTATTGTAGATTTCTGAAGATGGCACAAATAGAACACCACAGAGACGCACTAGGAATATTTTCAATATGAAAGGAAATGAGAGCTCATAGATGCACTTACTCCTGATTGGTGTATTTTCATCTTTAATTAATATCAATTGGCTTGGAATATTCTGCTGATGGGCTTTAGTTTTACTGTAGATTCGTGTCATGAGTGTATTTCTCTTTAGGAAAGAAATGACATCAAAATCCATGTGGGAGGGAGGTTGTATAGCGGTTGTTAGCGGTGGCTGGCGTTATTAAACGCTGATAGATAGCTCAGTCAGGCACCGTAGCTTAGGCTGCCATTAGCGCTACATCGCTGATGTCACACGGCCCATTGGAGATCAGACAGGGCCCACCTGTCATCCCTTTACCACAGTTATCATTCACCTGTGTTATCAGCACTACCTCTCCTCTCCTCTCCTCTCCTCTCCTCTCCTCTCCTCTCCTCTCCTCTCCTCTCCTCTCCTCTCTCCTCTCCACTCTGTTCCGCACCGCTCTGTTCCGCACCGCTCTGTTCTGCACCATACAACTCTGTTCCGCACTGCTCTGTTCTGCACCATACAACTCTGCTCCGCACCATTTCTCTCTACACAACACCACACGGCCCCAGTAAGATAACATAACAGGGACAAGAGGGAGAGGGCGAGGGAGAGAGAGAGAGGTTTCCAGCAGAGGGAGACTGTCTGGGATTTACAGATTTATTCTCATGGAATTACAAATGAACGGCTGTAAAATCCCCATTTTATTTTCTCCTAGTTCTATTAGTTGTAATTTAGGTGCCACCCAACATTGAGATGCTAATTGGCTAAATTACTATGTGGGTACACAGGATTTATCCTCACCTAACGAGCACTGGGGTTTCAGACGGGTTCGCTCCCTCCTAAAATGCAGCACCACAAAAATACAAGGAGAGGAGCGAGCGAGGGAGGGAGTGAGGGCGCGAGCGAGGGAGGGAAGGAACGAGGGAGGGAGCGAGGGAGGGAGGGAAGGAACGAGGGAGGGAGGAGGGAGGGAGGAGGGAGGGAGGGAGGGAGGGAGTGAGGGAGGGAGCGAGGGAGTGAGGGAGGGAGCGAGGGAGGAGGAACCTAGCTAGAGACAGAGTTGTGCTGGGTGATTTATGGCAGACCTGATGTCCCAGCACACTGAAAGCGCAGGGTTACAAATGCTGGATCTCCTCCGGAGCGAGATCATAAATTCAGATCATGAATTGGAGCTCTCCCTCCTCTACCTCCCCCATCAAATCCCTCCCCCTCACATCCCTCCCCCTTCACATCCCTCCTCCCCTCCTCCATCCTCCCTCCTCCACCTCCCTCCCTCCTCCACCTCCCCCGTCATCACCCCTCCCCACCTCCCCTACATCCCTCCCCCCCCCCCCACATCCCTCCCTCCTCCACCTCCCCCTCACATCCCTCCCTCCTCCACATCCCCTCTCACATCCCTCCCTCCTCCACCTCCCTGTCACATCCCTCCCCCTCACACCCCTCCCTCCTCCACCTCCCCCTCACATCCCTCCCTCCTCCACCTCCCCTCACACCCCTCCCTCCTCCACCTCCCCTCACACCCCTCCCTCCTCTACCCCCCCCATCCCTCCCCTCCTCCACCTCCCCTCACATCCCTCCTCCTCCACCTTCCCCTCACATCCCTCCCTCCTCCACCTCCCCCTCACATCCCTCCTTACAACATGGTACTCCTGACACATATATCACACATATCAGCGCTGTGGTAAGGTAGTGTTATTCCCTTCCTCCCCCTTTGTATCGGTGCTGTAGTAAGGTAGTGTTATTCCCTTCCTCCCCCTTTGTATCGGCGCTGTGGTAAGGTAGTGTTATTCCCTTCCTCCCCCTTTGTATCGGTGCTGTAGTAAGGTAGTGTTATTCCCTTCCTCCCCCTTTGTATCGGTGCTGTGGTAAGGTAGTGCTGTTATTCCCTTCCTCCCCTTTGTATCGGTGCTGTAGTAAGGTAGTGTTATTCCCTTCCTCCCCTTTGTATCGGTGCTGTGGTAAGGTAGTGTTATTCCCTTCCTCCCCTTTGTATCGGTGCTGTGGTAAGGTAGTGTTATTCCCTTCCTCCCCCTTTGTATCGGTGCTGTAGTAAGGTAGTGTTATTCCCTTCCTCCCCCTTTGTATCGGTGCTGTGGTAAGGTAGTGTTATTCCCTTCCTCCCCCTTTGTATCGGGGCTGTGGTAAGGTAGTGTTATTCCCTTCCTCCCCCTTTGTATCGGCGCTGTGGTAAGGTAGTGTTATTCCCTTCCTCCCCCTTTGTATCGGTGCTGTGGTAAGGTAGTGTTATTCCCTTCCTCCCCCTTTGTATCGGTGCTGTGGTAAGGTAGTGTTATTCCCTTCCTCCCCCTTTGTATCGGTGCTGTGGTAAGGTAGTGTTATTCCCTTCTCGGTGCTGTGGTAAGGTCACGGACCAGGATGTCTTGCTCCCAGGCAGACTAAATAACTTTTTTGCCCGCTTTGAGGACAATACATTGCCACTGACACGGCCTGCAACGAAAACATGCGGTCTCTCCTTCACTGCAGCCGAGGTGAGTAAGACATTTAAACGTGTTAACCCTCGCAAGGCTGCAGGCCCAGACGGCATCCCCAGCCGCGCCCTCAGAGCATGCGCAGACCAGCTGGCCGGTGTGTTTACGGACATATTCAATCAATCCCTATACCAGTCTGCTGTTCCCACATGCTTCAAGAGGGCCACCATTGTTCCTGTTCCCAAGAAAGCTAAGGTAACTGAGCTAAACGACTACCGCCCCGTAGCACTCACTTCCGTCATCATGAAGTGCTTTGAGAGACTAGTCAAGGACCATATCACCTCCACCCTACCTGACACCCTAGACCCACTCCAATTTGCTTTCCGCCCAAATAGGTCCACAGACGATGCAATCTCAACCACACTGCACACTGCCCTAACCCACCTGGACACGAGGAATACCTATGTGAGAATGCTGTTCATCGACTACAGCTCGGCATTCAACACCATAGTACCCTCCAAGCTCGTCATCAAGCTCGAGACCCTGGGTCTCGACCCCGCCCTGTGCAACTGGGTTCTGGACTTCCTGACGGGCCGCCACCAGGTGGTGAGGGTAGGCAACAACATCTCCTCCCGCTGATCCTCAACACGGGGCCCCACAAGGGTGCGTTCTGAGCCCTCTCCTGTACTCCCTGTTCACCCACGACTGCGTGGCCATGCACGCCTCCAACTCAATCATCAAGTTTGCGGACGACACAACAGTGGTAGGCTTGATTACCAACAACGACGAGACGGCCTACAGGGAGGAGGTGAGGGCCCTCGGAGTGTGGTGTCAGGAAAATAACCTCACACTCAACGTCAACAAAACTAAGGAGATGATTGTGGACTTCAGGAAACAGCAGAGGGAACACCCCCTATCCACATCGATGGATCAGTAGTGGAGAGGGTAGCAAGTTTTAAGTTCCTCGGCATACACATCACAGACAAACTGAATTGGTCCACTCACACTGACAGCGTCGTGAAGAAGGCGCAGCAGCGCCTCTTCAACCTCAGGAGGCTGAAGAAATTCGGCTTGTCACCAAAAGCACTCACAAACTTCTACAGATGCACAATCGAGAGCATCCTGGCGGGCTGTATCACCGCCTGGTACGGCAACTGCTCCGCCTCAACCGTAAGGCTCTCCAGAGGGTAGTGAGGTCTGCACAACGCATCACCGGGGGCAAACTACCTGCCCTCCAGGACACCTACACCACCCGATGTTACAGGAAGGCCATAAAGATCATCAAGGACATCAACCACCCGAACCACTGCCTGTTCACCCCGCTATCATCCAGAAGGCGAGGTCAGTACAGGTGCATCAAAGCTGGGACCGAGAGACTGAAAAACAGCTTCTATCTCAAGGCCATCAGACTGTTAAACAGCCACCACTAACATTGAGTGGCTGCTGCCAACACACTGTCATTGACACTGACCCAACTCCAGCCACTTTAATAATGGGAATTGATGGGAAATGATGTAAATATATCACTAGCCACTTTAAACAATGCTACCTTATATAATGTTACTTACCCTACATTATTCATCTCATATGCATATGTATATACTGTACTCTAGATCATCGACTGCATTCTTATGTCACTAGCCACTTTAACTATGCCACTTTGTTTACTTTGTCTACATACTCATCTCATATGTATATACTGTACTCGATACCATCTACTGTATGCTGCTCTGTACCGTCACTCATTCATATATCCTTATGTACATATTCCTTATCCCCTTACACTGTGTATAAGACAGTAGTTTTGGAATTGTTAGTTAGATTACTTGTTGGTTATCACTGCATTGTCGGAACTAGAAGCACAAGCATTTCGCTACACTCGCATTAACATCTGCTAACCATGTGTATGTGACAAATAACATTTGATTTGATTTGATTTGATTTGATTTGATTTGAGGTAGTGTTATTCCCTTCTCGGTGCTGTAGTAAGGTAGTGTTATTCCCTTCCTCCCCCTTTGTATCGGCGCTGTGGTAAGGTAGTGTTATTCCCTTCCTCCCCCTTTGTATCGGTGCTGTAGTAAGGTAGTGTTATTCCCTTCCTCCCCCTTTGTATCGGTGCTGTAGTAAGGTAGTGTTATTCCCTTCCTCCCCCTTTGTATCGGTGCTATGGTAAGGTAGTGTTCTTCCCTTCCTCCCCCTTTGTATCGGTGCTGTGGTAAGGTAGTGTTATTCCCTTCTCGGTGCTGTGGTAAGGTAGTGTTATTCCCTTCCTCCCCCTTTGTATCGGCGCTGTGGTAAGGTAGTGTTATTCCCTTCCTCCCCCTTTGTATTGGTGCTGTAGTAAGGTAGTGTTATTCCCTTCCTCCCCCTTTGTATCGGTGCTGTGGTAAGGTAGTGTTATTCCCTTCCTCCCCCTTTGTATCGGTGCTGTGGTAAGGTAGTGTTATTCCCTTCCTCCCCCTTTGTATCGGTGCTGTGGTAAGGTAGTGTCATTCCCTTCTCGGCGCTGTGGTAAGGTAGTGTTATTCCCTTCCTCCCCCTTTGTATCGGTGCTGTGGTAAGGTAGTGTTATTCCCTTCCTCCCCCTTTGTATCGGTGCTGTGGTAAGGTAGTGTTATTCCCTTCCTCCCCCTTTGTATCGGTGCTATGGTAAGGTAGTGTTCTTCCCTTCCTTCCCCTTTGTATCAGCGCTGTGGTAAGGTAGTGTTATTCCCTTCTCGGCGCTGTGGTAAGGTAGTGTTATTAGACTTCGGGCTGTTAAGAGTCTGATCAAGGAGAGAGCAGTGAAGAGTTGTGAGCCTGTAGAGAGTGGTTGATCTGATTCTGAGGTTGTTTGCCTCCTCAGTTTTCTTCCCTAATAAGGCAGAGGAGAAGAGAGATCTTTGAGGCTCCAGTCACCACAGCCACTGATTTGTTTGTTCCCTCACCTACTGTAGGTAATTACAGTATATAGTCAAATTAGTGTCTCCACGCAAACACAGACACTCATTCTTTCTTTCTTTCTTTCTTTCATTCTTTCTTTCTTTCTTTCTTTCTTTTTTTCTTTCTCTCTCTCGCTCTCTCGCTCTCTCTCGCTCTCTCTCGCTCTCTCGCTCTCTCTCTCTCTCTCTCTCTCTCTCTCTCTCTCTCTCTCTCTCTCTCTCTCTCTCTCTCTCACTCCCTCCCTCGCACAGCTGGCCTGTAATTTAGCAGTCTAAGGATCTGTGGTGGGGAGGAGAGAAGAAGAATCCACACTGTCTAGTCAGAGAGCAGAGAGAGTGCTAGCTAGCGCTGGCTGGCGGGGCCAGAGGCTCACACCGCCCGGATGTAAAAAATAACCAGCCCATCTCTGAAGTGGTGTTTGTGTGCTCAGCTCGTGGTGGTCTTTGTTCCGTGAACGGCTCAATAACAAACGTCCTATTAATACAAGTCATTGTGAAGTCATGACAGAGCGAGAGAGAAAAAAGCCCCCTGAACAGAACAAAACAGAAACGGAGCCCTGAGACAAAGAGGCTGTATGTATGCTTGTTGCTTGTTGCAGGTGACAATAGATGGCGGATAGAAATAGACTGGGAGAAAGACAGGGTAGGACTCCGCAGTGGCTACGTTGATGTCATAAAAGGGGGTCTCCACACAACCTTCATCTCCACCAAGCTCTGAGTAAACAGCTTGATGGGACTGTCATCACTGGATGATATAAAAACATACACCCACAGAGTGACAGAGGTCCTCAGTATACATCGCTGTAACACCAACACAGGATGCAGCCTAGCAGTGGGCCTTGTGGGAGTGGATGGGTGGGTTTCTGTTGATGAGTATGTGTGTGTGTGTGTGTGTGTGTGTGTGTTTGTGTGTGTCGGGAGGGAGGGAGGGAGGGAAGGGTCCTATGTGTCCCACCAGCAGGCTCAGACTGCGTGTGACTGGTCTCTCTCGACCCTTGCCTCTGCCCAGCTCGCCTGCCTCGCACATGAGGTTTCCACTTGGACAGGAAGCTGATTCTCCTTCCACTTCCAGGGCAGAACACAAGGCTTCCACCTTCACACATTCCACCCACCATGCCATGTATAGCTTACACAGTCCTACACCCAAGTATTTCCAAATTCATTATTTACCAAACAGATCTGGTTCAAATGCATGGGAGTATTTAAGTATTTGTATAAATACTGTGTATTTGAGTATTTTCACATACCTGCCAATCAATACTTTTCCAAATACATTCCAATATTCAACCAGTCAGTCAGTCAGCCAGCCAGTCAGTCAGTCAGTCAACCAGTCAGTCAGTCAGTCAGTCAGTCAACCAGTCAGCCAGTCAGCCAGTCAGTCAGTCAGTCAGTCAGTCAGTCAGCCAGTCAGTCAGTCAGTCAGTCAGTCAACCAGTCAGTCAACCAGTCAGTCAGTCAGTCAACCAGTCAGTCAGCCAGTCAGTCAGTCAGTCAGTCAGTCAGGCAGTCAGTCAACCAGTCAGTCAGTCAGTCAGTCAGTCAACCAGTCAGTCAGTCAACCAGTCAGTCAACCAGTCAGTCAGCCAGTCAACCAGTCAGTCATCCAGTCAACCAGTCAGTCAGTCAGTCAGTCAGTCAGTCAGTCAGTCAGTCAGTCAGTCAGTCAGCCAGTCTGTGGATTGCTTCCTGTCCTGGAGGGCCATAGCTCACCAGGTTGCCGCTGGCCACACAGTCCAGTGCAGCAGAGCACAGGGACCAGGACCCACAGGAAACAGGCTCTCATCTCCCTCCCATCAGCTAATGGACAGGAATGTAGGGGGGGGGGGGTGTACTCCAGACCTCCCAACCAAACACACTGGCTTTCTCTTTAGAGGTGGAGCGGAGGAGGGGGTTGGTGGTAGTGGGGAGGAGAGAGGAGAGGAGAGGAGAGGAGAGGAGAGGAGAGAAAGGAGAGGAGAGAGAGGAGAGGAGAGGAGAGGAGAGGAGAGGAGAGGAGAGGAGAGGAGAGGAGAGGAGAGAAAATAGAGGAGAGAGGGGAGAGAGGGGATAGGGGAGAGGAGAGAGGAGACAGACTGTTGTGTATTGCAGTGAAAGGGACCTGGGGGGATGGCTGTATACCTCCAGTCCTGCACCAAGGCCATGGATAGAGTTCTGTCTAGACTCAGTGCTACAGAGGAATGCTGTCTCAAAACATTGACGTCCTGTCATGCACTTGGTTGATGTGCTTGTCAAAACGGCAGATCATTCAGTGTTGAATATCAGTTACTAAAGCACACACATCATGATGTCTCTACGGAGGACACAAACACATGACATATGCAGTGCTATTCCTTTACACAAAGCCAGGACAAGGAAGTAGCGGGGATGGATCTGATCCATTCAGGATGCAGAGTGAGAGTGATTAGGCTATCAGTGTGTTAGCTATCAGTGTGTTATATCAGTGTGTTAGCTATCAGTGTGTTAGCTATCAGTGTGTTATATCAGTGTGTTAGCTATCAGTGTGTTAGCTATCAGTGTGTTATATCAGTGTGTTAGCTATCAGTGTGTTAGCTATCAGTGTGTTAGCTAGCGTGTGAGTAGGAGGGATGATATAGAACAGACCTGTCAATGGACACACTAACCATCATACCTACCAACCCCAGTCCCTTTAGCCCAGTCCCTTTAGCCCAGTCCCTTTATCCCAGTCCCTTTAGCCCAGTCCCAGCAGCCCAGTCCCTTTAGCCCAGTCCCTTTAGCCCAGTCCCTTTAGCCCAGTCCCTTTAACCCAGTCCCAGCAGCCCAGTCCCAGCAGCCCAGTCCCAGCAGCCCAGCCCCGCCAGCCCAGTCCCAGCAGCCCAGTCGCACCCCCCTGGCACTACACCAGACTCCCTGCCTCTACATAGGGGGAGGGGAGAGAGGAAGGAAAGTGGTACTGGGAGTTAAGGTAGTGACATGAGAGAGTTCTGGACAAGCTCTGCTCAGGTTAGTGTGATATTACCTAGTTGAAGCTATATCTATGGAACTGTGGAGGGCAGTCTGTAGAGGGCAGTCTGTAGAGGGCAGTCTGTAGAGGGCAGTCTGTAGAGGGCAGTCTGTGGAGGTAGATTCTCTACAGCAGGGGTCTCCAACCTTTTCTAGCATGAGCCTACTTTAAAAAATGGTAACATGTCGCGCGCTACTCATTTGTTCTAGCTTCAAATAAGCACATTCCTCTCTCTTCCCCTCCCCTGTAACTCTTCCCCAGATCGAGACAGACAGACAGACAAGCGAAAAGACAGACAGAAAGACAGACAGACAGACAGACAGACAGACAGACAGACAGATGGAAAGACAGACAGACAGACAGACAGACAGACAGACAGACAGACAGACAGACAGACAGACAGACAGACAGACAGACAGACAGACAAGCGGAAAGACAGACAGACAGACAGACAGACAGACAGACAGACAGACAGACAGAAAGATAGGCAGACAGACAGACAGACAGACAGACAGACAGACAGACAGACAGACAGACAGACAGACAGACAGACAGACAGACAGACAGACAGACAGACAGGTAGACAGGGTCTCTCTCTTTGTACTAAAGAAAGGAATGCTACTGGAGAGGTGATGTCAAATCAAATCAAATGTATTTATATAGCCCTTCGTACATCAGCTGATATGTGCTGTAAAAGTGCTGTACAGAAACCCAGCCTAAAACCCCAAACAGCAAGCAATGCAGGTGTAGAAGCACGGTGGCTAGGAAAAACTCCCTAGAAAGGCCAAAACCTAGGAAGAAACCTAGAGAGGAACCAGGCTATGCGGGGTGGCCAGTCCTCTTCTGGCTGTGCCGGGTGGAGATTATAACAGAACATGGCCAAGATGTTCAAATGTTCATAAATGACCAGCATGGTCGAATAATAATAAGGCAGAACAGTTGAAACTGGAGCAGCAGCACGGCCAGGTGGACTGGGAACAGCAAGGAGTCATCATGTCAGGTATTCCTGGGGCATGGTCCTAGGGCTCAGGTCCTCCGAGAGAGAGAAAGAAAGAGAGAAGGAGAGAATTAGAGAACGCACACTTAGATTCACACAGGACACACCGAATAGGACAGGAGAAGTACTCCAGATATAACAAACTGACCCTAGCCCCCAACACATAAACTACTGCAGCATAAATACTGGAGGCTGAGACAGGAGGGGTCAGGAGACACTGTGGCCCCATCCGAGGACACCCCCGGACAGGGCCAAACAGGAAGGATATAACCCCACCCACTTTGCCAAAGCACAGCCCCCACACCACTAGAGGGATATCTTCAACCACCAACTTACCATCCTGAGACAAGGCTGAGTATAGCCCACAAAGATCTCCGCCATGGCACAACCCAAGGGGGTGCGCCAACCCAGACAAGATGACCACATAGGGTGTCATAGGGTCAGGGTCCAATAGAAGAACGGACAGGGGAGTGAGGAAACGTGTCATGTTGAAAAGAGATGTCCCAACATTGCTGGAGGGGGAATTGGTGCTTTTGTTCCCGTCTTCGTTGAAAGATTTTTTATTTCTCTCTGCCAACATTCTTCTCTTTGGGAAAAAGAGTGAACGAAAACAACAGGTTACCGAAGGATTTATTTTGTTGCTTTTCATAATTTGTGCCGGAAAAGCTGACAATCGGCTGGCTGTAATGATCTGCGTTATCAATCTCCTCAATGACAATACTAGGAAAGACTGTGCTGTGTGTCGGCCTGGACAGACGGCATTTCCCCCCAAACCTCCACATTGACCTTCACTGTTTTGCATTCCAATGGAGGTGTGTGTGACTGTGTGTGTAATGTATGTGTACAAAGTGTATGAGACTTTAACTGTCTTAACAAAGATGTGCAACGGAGCGAGGCAGACAGACAGACAGACAGACAGACAGACAGACAGACAGACAGACAGACAGGCACACAGCCACACAGACAGACAGACAGACAGACAGACAGGCAGGCAGGCAGGCAGACAGACAGACAGACAGGCAGACAGCCACACAGCCACACAGACAGACAGACAGACAGACAGACAGACAGGCAGGCAGGCAGGCAGGCAGGCAGGCAGGCAGACAGACAGGCAGACAGACACAGACACAGACACAGACAGACAGACAGACACAGACACAGACAGACAGACAGACACAGACACAGACACAGACAGACAGACACAGACCGACAGACCGACAGACAGAGAGAGACAGACAGACAGACAGACAGACAGACAGACAGACACAGGCAGGCAGACAGACAGACAGACAGACAGACAGACAGGCAGGCAGGCAGGCAGACAGACAGACAGACAGACAGACAGACAGACAGACAGACAGACAGACAGACAGACAGAGAGAGACAGACAGACAGACAGACAGACAGACAGACAGAGACAGACAGAGACAGACAGACAGACAGACAGACAGACAGACTAGGTTAGGTTACATAAACCACTGAGGACATTCAGAATGCTGTGCGTGTGTCTGTTCTATTCTGCTGTGTTCTGTTTAGTTCTGGTTCACTGGCGGAACCTGCTGACTAGGCCTTTATTCATTTCCACAGTAAAGGAGAGAGGAGTCAAACACAAGCTCACTCACTCTCTCTGGCTGATCAGCTCTCAAAACAACTGTTTACTGTGGTGTGTACCTCCCTCCCTCCCTCTGCCCATTAGCCTGCTACACTACAGCCATCCAATCAACGCCTTCCCAAGTCCCCCAACATACAGGCCCGCTCAACAGCCTCTGACTGACTGGCACACACGCACACACACACACACACACACACACTGTACCCTCTCTACTATTCCCTATGGCTCTATCAGCGGCTCTGGCTTCAGCCTGTGTTGCTGTTCCAATCCCAGCGGACACCACCAAGAGTCGTGGTCAAATCAGATGTTATTGTTCACATACATGTATTTAGCAGATGTTATTGTTCACATACATGTATTTAGCAGATGTTATTGTTCACATACATGTATTTAGCAGATGTTATTGGTCACATACACATATTTAGCAAATGTTATTGCGGGTGTAACGAAATGTCTATGTTTCTAGCTCCAACAGTGCAGTCATATCTAACAACTCACGACCATACACACAAATCTAAAAGTAAAATAATGGAATTAAGAAATATATAAATATATAAGAATATATATAAATATATATATATATATTAGCAATGTAGGAGTGGCATTGACTAAATACAGTAGAATAGAATACAGTAGATACATATGAGATGAGTAAAGCAGTATTTAAACATTATTAAAGTGTCTAGTGTTCCATTATTAAAGTGACCACTGATTCCATGTCTATGTATATAGGGCAGCAGTCTCTAAGGTGCAGGGTTGAGTAACCGGGGGGAAGCCGGCTAGTGATGTCTATTTAACAGTCTGATGGCCTTGAGATAGAAGCTGTTTTTCAATCTCTCTGTCCCCGCTTTGATGTACCTGTACTGACCTCGCCTTCTGGACAATAGCGGGTGAACAGGCTGTGGCTTGGTTGATGTCCTTGATGATCTTTTTGGCCTTCCTGTGACATCGGATGCTGTAGGTGTCTTGGAGGGCAGGTAGTTTGCCCTCTGGTGATGCGTTGTGCAGACCGCACAACCCTCTGGAGAGCCCAGCAGTTGCGGGCGGTGCAGTTGCCATACCAGGCGGTGTTACAGCCCGACAGAATGCTCTCAGTTGTGCATCTATAAAAGTTTGTCAGGGTTTTAGGGGCCAAGCCAAATTTCAGCCTCCTGAGGTTGAAGGTTGAAGTGGCGCTGTTGTGTACGCCTAGGAACTTGAAGCTTTCCACCTTCTCCACTGCGTTCCCGTTGATGTGGATAGCGGGGTGCTCCCTCTGCTATTTCCTGAAGTCCACGATCAGCTCCTTTGTTTTGTTGACGTTGAGTGAGAGGTTATTTTTCTGGCACCACTCTCCCAGGACCCTCACCTCCTCCCAGTAGGCTGTCTCGTCATTGTTGGCAGTCAGGCCTACTACTGTTGTGTCGTCTGCAAACTTGATGATTAAGTTGGAGGCGTGTGTGGCCTCCTGCAGCGCAGTCATGGGTGAACAGAGAGTACAGAGGAGGGCTGAGCAAGTACCCTTGAGTGGCCCCTGTGTTGAGGATCAGCGAAGTGGAGGTGTTGTTTACTACCTTCACCACCTGGGGGGCGGCCCGTCAGGAAGTCCAGGACCAAGCTGTACAGGGCTGGGTTCAGACTCAGGGCCCCAAGCTTAATAATGAGCTTGGAGGGTACTATGATGTTGAATGCTGAGCTATAGTCAATGAACAGCATTCTTACATAGGTAATCATGTTGTCCAAATGGTATAGGGCAGTGGGCAGTGCGATGGCGATTATATTGTCTATGGATCTATTTGGGCTGTAAGAAAATTGAATTGGATCTAGGGTGGCAGGTAAGGTAGAGGTGTTATGATCCTTAACTAGTCTCTCATAGCACGTCATGATGGCAGAAGTGAGTGCTACAGGGTGATAGTCATTTAGTTCAGTTACCTTTGCTTTCTTGGGTACAGGAACAATGGTGGCATCTTGAAGCATGTGGGGACAGCAGACTGGGATAGGGAGAGATTGAATATGTCCGTTAACCCTCCAGCCAGCTGGTCTATGCATGCTCTGAGGACGCGGCTAGGGATACCGTCTGGGCCGGCAGCCTTGTGAGTGTTAACACCCTTAAATGTCTTACTCACATCGACCACGGAGAAGGAGAGCCCGCAGTCCTTGGTAGCGGTGTTATTCTCAAAGCGTGCGAAGCAAGACGTCGTTGTCCACGATGTGGCTGGTTTTCCCTTTGTTGTCTGTAGACCCTGCCACATACATCTCGTGTCTGAGCCGTTGAATTGCGACTCCACTTTGTCTCTTTACTGACCTTTCGCATGTTTAATTGCCTTACGGTGGGAATAACTACACCGTTTGTTTTCGGCCATATTCCCAGTCACCTTGCCATGGTTAAATGCGGTGGTTCGCGCTTTCAGTTTTGCGCGTTAATTCTGCCATCTATCCAAGGTTTCTGGTTTGGGTAGGTTGTAATAGAGTGGGTACAGAATCTCCTTTACGCTTCCTGATGAACTCAGTAACCGTGTGTTATCCGTGGCGATGTTATTCTCAGAGGCGACCCGGATCAAATCCCAGTCCATGTGATCAAAACAATCTTGAAGTATGGATTCCGATTGGTCTGACCAACGTTGAATAGACCTTGGCACAGGTACTTTGTGTTTGAGTGATCAGATATGCCAAAGGGAGGGTGGGGGATGGCCTTCAAGGCATTTCCAAAAGTTGAGTAGCCGTGGTCCAATGTTTTTCCAGAGCGAGTACTACAGTCATTGTGTTGGTAGAACTTCAGTAGCGTTTTCCTCAGAATTGCTTTATTAAAATCCCCAGCTACAATAAATGCAGTCTCAGGATATGTGGTTTCCAGTTTGCATAAAGTCCAGTGTAGTTCTTTGTTGGCCGTCGTGGTATCGGCTTGAGGGAGAATATACACGGCTGTGACTATAACTGAAGAGAATTCTCTTGGGAGGTAATAAGGTTGGCTTTTGATTGTGAGGTATTCTATTTTCCAACTCCAGCGGACACCACCGAGAGTCGTGGTCACGGTCAAACAGCCCGTGTTTCTTTTTCCAATCCCAGCGGACACCACCGAGAGTCGTGGTCACGGTCAAACCGGCGGGGAATGTTATTCTGTTGGTTTTTCATGATGAATCATTTACTTAGAAAATCTACTATACAAATATACAGAAATGAAATTGTTGTGAAAATGTGTATTTGAAGTAAACAGGGAAAAGATGGGTTGAATAAACAGTATGGCCATCAGGGTGATGAAGAGACATCTTCCTGCTTATTGCTGGCTGCTGTTTGTTTGTGTTTGTCTCTGAAGTTTGTTGCCGCCAGCGATGTCTGCTTATGAGAGGAGAGAAACACACACACACACACACACACACACACACACACACACACACACACAGGCCTCAGACTAAAGTGAGTAGGCATGGTTTGGTAGCTAAAATCTCTCTGTCTCTCTCAGCCCCCCTCTCTCTCAGCCCCCCTCTCTTTCTCTCTCTCCGAGTACTGACCTCCTCCTGGGCATATCTCTCGTCGATAAATTATAACTTAAAAAAAATAACTTTAACGTTACCACATGCAGTTGTTACAATTTCACTAAAACCTTAGAGGAGATGAAAAACATATCTTGGAAGTCCTGCGGATCCAAGAATTCCCTGAACTTACACAAAACTGTCTGAACCATAGCATTCACTGCCTGGCCAAAACACCCCCTCCCTCTTCCTCTCGGCTCCCCCTTACCTCACCCCTCTCATGGGGGGGGGGGGGGGCAGTTATCAAGCATCTAGTAAGTGGCCCGGGCCCGGCCCATAAATTACCCAGAATGCCAGAGTGTGGACATAGGGCGATGCATTCAGGCGCTCACCCTGCACCACATGAAGTGACATCTTCTGAGAACCTCTTCTTCAGTACAATGGGACAGATAGCTCCACCCTCTCTGTGTCTCAAAGCCTCTCTGTGTCCTCTCTGTGTCCCCTCTCTGTGTCTCAAAGCCTCTCTGTGTCCTCTCTGTGTCCTCTCTATGTCCTCTCTGTGTCCTCTCTGTGTCCTCTCTGTGTCTGATAGCCTCTATATGCCGTCTCTATGTCCTCTCTGAGTCTGATGGCCTCTCTATGTTCTCTCTATGTCCTGTCTTTGTCCTCTCTGTGTCCCCTCTATGTCCTCTCTGTGTCCTCTCTATGTCCTCTCTATATCCTCTCTATATCCTCTTGTCCTCTCTATATCCTCTCCATGTCCTCTCTATGTCCTCTCTATGTCCTCTCTATGTCCTCTTTGTGTCTGATAGCCCCCATATGTCCTCTCTATGTCCTCTCTGTGTCTCAAAGCCTCTCTGTGTCCTCTCTGTGTCCTCTCTATGTCCTCTCTATGCCCTCTCTATGTCCTCTTTGTGTCTGATAGCCCCCATATGTCCTCTCTATGTCCTCTCTGTGTCTGATAGCCTCTCTATGTCCTCTCTGTGTCCTCTCTAAGTGCTGGGTGTGTCCTCTCTATGTCCTCTCTATGCCCTCTCTAAGTGTTGGATCTGTCCTCTCTATGTCCTCTCTAAGTGCTGGGTGTGTCCTCTCTATGTGCTAGGTGTGTCCTCTCTATGTCCTCTCTAAGTGTTGGGTGTGTCCTCTCTAAGTGCTGGGTGTGTCTTTTCTGTGTCCTCTCTAAGTGCTGGGTGTGTCCTCTCTGTGTCCTCTCTAAGTGCTGGGTATGTCCTCTCTGTGTCCTCTCTAAGTGCTGGGCGTGTCCTCTCTGTGTACTCTCTAAGTGCTGGGTGTGTCCTCTCTATGTCCTCTCTAAGTGCTGTGTGTGTCCTCTCTAAGTGCTGGGTGTGTCCTCTCTGTGTCCTCTCTATGTCCTTTCTGGGTCCTCTCTAAGTGATGGGTGTGTCCTCTCTAAGTGCTGGGTGTGTCCTCTCTATGTCCTCTCTAAGTGCTGGGTGTGTCCTCTCTATGTCCTCTCTAAGTGCTGGGTATGTCCTCTCTAAGTACTGGGTGTGTCCTCTCTATGTCCTCTCTAAGTGCTGGGTATGTCCTCTCTAAGTGATGGGTGTGTCCTCTCTTTGTCCTCTCTAAGTGCTGGGTGTAACCTCTCTATGTCCTCTCTAAGTGCTGGGTATGTCCTCTCTAAGTGCTGGGTAAGTCCTCTCTAAGTGCTGGGTATGTCCTCTCTAAGTGCTGGGTATGTCCTCTCTAAGTGCTGGGTATGTCCTCTCTAAGTGCTGGGTATGTCCTCTAAGTGATGGGTATGTCCTCTCTAAGTGCTGGGTATGTCCTCTCTGTGCTGGGTGTGTCCTCTCTATGTCCTCTCTAAGTGTTGGGTGTGTCCTCTCTAAGTGCTGGGTGTGTCCTCTCTATGTCCTCTCTAAGTGTTGGGTGTGTCCTCTCTAAGTGCTGGGTGTTTCTTTTCTGTGTCCTCTCTAAGTGCTGGGTGTGTCCTCTCTGTGTCCTCTCTATGTCCTTTCTGGGTCCTCTCTAAGTGATGGGTGTGTCCTCTCTAAGTGCTGGGTGTGTCCTCTCTATGTCCTCTCTAAGTGCTGGGTGTGTCCTCTCTATGTCCTCTCTAAGTGCTGGGTATGTCCTCTCTAAGTACTGGGTGTGTCCTCTCTATGTCCTCTCTAAGTGCTGGGTATGTCCTCTCTAAGTGATGGGTGTGTCCTCTCTTTGTCCTCTCTAAGTGCTGGGTGTAACCTCTCTATGTCCTCTCTAAGTGCTGGGTATGTCCTCTCTAAGTGCTGGGTATGTCCTCTCTAAGTGCTGGGTATGTCCTCTCTAAGTGCTGGGTATGTCCTCTCTAAGTGCTGGGTATGTCCTCTCTAAGTGCTGGGTATGTCCTCTCTAAGTGCTGGGTATGTCCTCTCTATGTGCTGGGTATGTCCTCTCTATGTGCTGGGTATGTCCTCTCTAAGTGCTGGGTATGTCCTCTCTAAGTGCTGGGTATGTCCTCTTTAAGTGCTGGGTATGTCCTCTCTATGTGCTGGGTATGTCCTCTCTATGTGCTGGGTATGTCCTCTCTAAGTGCTGGGTATGTCCTCTCTAAGTGCTGGGTATGTCCTCTCTAAGTGCTGGGTATGTCCTCTCTAAGTGCTGGGTATGTCCTCTCTAAGTGGTGGGTATGTCCTCTCTAAGTGCTGGGTATGTCCTCTCTAAGTGCTGGGTATGAAGCCTCCTAATTGACAGACCTTCAGGTGTATCTTTTATTATGATGACTTGTCTCCCTATATAGAGGTAGATAGAGAACTGCATGTATCTATGGACTTCAGTGCAGTGTGTGTGTGTGTGTGTGTCGTTGCAGCTAGTACCTGTGTGTGTCGTTACAGTCAGTACCTGTGTGTGTGTCGTTGCAGCTAGTACCTGTGTGTGTCGTTGCAGCTAGTACCTGTGTGTGTGTCGATGCAGCTAGTACCTGTGTGTGTCTTTACAGCCAGTACCTGTGTGTGTCGTTACAGCCAGTACCTGTGTGTGTGTTGTTGCAGCTAGTATCTGTGTGTGTCGTTGCAGCTAGTACCTGTGTGTGTCGTTGCAGCTAGTACCTGTGTGTGTCGTTACAGCCAGTACCTGTGTGTGTGTTGTTGCAGCTAGTACCTGTGTGTGTCGTTGCAGCTAGTACCTGTGTGTGTGTCGTTGCAGTCAGTACCTGTGTGTGTCGTTGCAGTCAGTACCTGTGTGTGTCATTGCAGCTAGTACCTGTGTGTGTCGTTGCAGCTAGTACCTGTGTGTGTCGTTGCAGCTAGTACCTGTGTGTGTCGTTGCAGCTAGTACCTGTGTGTGTCGTTGCAGCTAGTACCTGTGTGTGTCGTTGCAGCTAGTACCTGTGTGTGTCGTTGCAGCTAGTACCTGTGTGTGTCGTTGCAGCTTGTACCTGTGTGTGTCGTTGCAGCTAGTACCTGTGTGTGTGTCATTGCAGCTAGTACCTGTGTGTGTCGTTGCAGCTAGTACCTGTGTGTGTCGTTGCAGCTAGTACCTGTGTGTGTCGTTGCAGCTAGTACCTGTGTGTGTCTTTACAGCCAGTACCTGTGTGTGTCGTTGCAGCTAGTACCTGTGTGTGTCGCTGCAGCTAGTACCTGTGTGTGGGTCGTTGCAGCTAGTACCTGTGTGTGTCGTTGCAGCTAGTACCTGTGTGTGTCTTTACAGCCAGTACCTGTGTGTGTCGTTGCAGCTAGTACCTGTGTGTGTCGCTGCAGCTAGTACCTGTGTGTGGGTCGTTGCAGCTAGTACCTGTGTGTGGGTCGTTGCAGCTAGTACCTGTGTGTGTCGTTGCAGCTAGTACCTGTGTGTGTCGTTGCAGCTAGTACCTGTGTGTGTCGTTGCAGCTAGTACCTGTGTGTGGGTCGTTGCAGCTAGTACCTGTGTGTGTCGTTGCAGCTAGTACCTGTGTGTGTCGTTGCAGCTAGTACCTGTGTGTGTCGTTGCAGCTAGTACCTGTGTGTGTCGTTGCAGCTAGTACCTGTGTGTGTCGTTGCAGCTAGTACCTGTGTGTGTCTTTACAGCCAGTACCTGTGTGTGTCGTTGCAGCTAGTACCTGTGTGTGTCGCTGCAGCTAGTACCTGTGTGTGGGTCGTTGCAGCTAGTACCTGTGTGTGTCGTTGCAGCTAGTACCTGTGTGTGTCGTTGCAGCTAGTACCTGTGTGTGTCGTTGCAGCTAGTGCTGGTTAATCCCGGGTCTAGTCCTCCTCGGCAGGCAGAGTGGTGGTTTCTGGGTATCCACATGTCTCACGTGTGAAGTAGAGGAATGACTCCAACATGTCTTTGTGTTGCTGTGTGAAGTAGAGGAATGACTCCAACATGTCTTTGTGCTGCTGTGTGAAGTAGAGGAATGACTCCAACATGTCTTGGTGCTGCTGTGTGAAGCAGAGGAATGACTCCAACATGTCTTTGTGCTGCTGTGTGAATGACTCCAACATGTCTTTGTGCTGCTGTGTGAAGTAGAGGAATGACTCCAACATGTCTTTGTGCTGCTGTGTGAAGCAGAGGAATGACTCCAACATGTCTTTGTGCTGCTGTGTGAAGTAGAGGAATGACTCCAACATGTCTTTGTGCTGCTGTGTGAAGCAGAGGAATGACTCCAACATGTCTTTGTGCTGCTGTGTGAATGACTCCAACATGTCTTTGTGCTGCTGTGTGAATGACTCCAACATGTCTTTGTGCTGCTGTGTGAAGCAGAGGAATGACTCCAACATGTCTTTGTGCTGCTGTGTGAAGCAGAGGAATGACTCCAACATGTCTTTGTGCTGCTGTGTGAATGACTCCAACATGTCTTTGTGCTGCTGTGTGAAGCAGAGGAATGACTCCAACATGTCTTTGTGTTGCTGTGTGAAGTGTGTGATGACGGTGTGACTTGTACACGCTACAGACGTGATCCCCGCTCTCATCTCCACCGGGAGAGACCAAAACAACTGAAGGTGGAGGGATTCGCCACGAGCTCATTTGGAATATTTGAGTTGGTCTTCCTTGGGTTGTCTTGACAGCTCTGAAGCCACACCCCTCTTAGCAAACGCACATTAATTCACTAAAGTACAAAATATTATATTGCAAACAGAACGATTTTCACCCACTTACTTTACCCCCTAGTACTACCCTTCGCATGGGAAGTGCATTTTTTTATTGACTACCCAGAATTATATATGTTATACAGTTTTTATAGCTGATTACGGTTTTACAGGAAGGGGAAAGTGGTGTTTTATTGGGTTCATTTGAAAAGAAAAGCTTCCTTGCTGGATTAACACTATTTTCCCCTCATCAACATGTTTGGCTGGTGAGCAAGTCAAACGTTATCCTCCCTGCTTTCTGCTGAAGTGGGAGAGAAAGGTTGTGTGTGTGTGTGTGTGTGTGTGTGTGTGTGTGTGTGTGTGTGTCTAACTGCTCATTTCTTTAGAGAGGAGAGGTGAATGAAAGGAGGAGAGATCACCTGGATATTCCTTCAGTCAAACAAAAGAGATTCTCTCTCTCTATCTCTCTCTCCCCCTTTCTCTCTATCTCCCCCTCGCTTGTGCCCCCCTACTCTCTTTCTCTCTCTCTCCACCATCCTCCATTTGGCTGGAGACAAAACAACAATGGTACTATTTATTGTGTGGTTTTGCGGCGGACTGGATTAAATAATGTTTTGGTCTCGCTGCACCCCTCTCATCTCTTTTTCTCTCTCTCTCTCTCTCTCTCTCACACTTTCTCTCTCCCTCTGTGTGTCTCTCTCCCCCTCTCTTTCCAACTTGTTCCCTCCCTTGCCCTCTCTCATTTTCTCTCCCCCTCTCTTTCTATCTTGTTCCCTCTCTTGCCCTCTCTCTTTCTCTCTCCCCCTCTCATTCTATCTTGTTCCCTCTCTCCCCCTCTCTCTTTCTCTCTCCCCCTCTCTTTCTATCTTGTTCCCTCTCTCGCCCTCTCTCTTTCTCTCTCCCCCTCTCTTTCTATCTTGTTCCCTCTCTCCCCCTCTGTCTTTCTCACTCCCCCTCTCTCTTTCTCACTCCCCCTCTCTTGCCCTCTCTCTTTCTCACTCCCCCTCTCTCTTTCTCACTCCCCCTCTCCCCCTCGCTCTTTCTCTCTCCCCCTCTCTCTTTCTCTCTCCCCCTCTCTTTCTATCTTGTTCCCTCTCTCACCCTCTCTCTTTCTCTCTCCCCCTCTCTCTTTCTCTCTCCCCCTCTCTCTTTCTCTCTCCCCCTCTCTTTCTATCTTGTTCCCTCTCTCACCCTCTCTCTTTCTCTCTCCCCCTCTCTCTTTCTCTCTCCCCCTCTCTCTTTCTCTCTCCCCCTCTCTTTCTATCTTGTTCCCTCTCTCACCCTCTCTCTTTCTCTCTCCCCTCTCTCTTTCTCTCTCCCCCTCTCTCTTTCTCTCTCCCCCTCTCTTTCTATCTTGTTCCCTCTCTCACCCTCTCTCTTTCTCTCTCCCCCTCTCTCTTTCTCTCTCCCCCTCTCTTTCTATCTTGTTCCCTCTCTCACCCTCTCTCTTTCTCTCTCCCCCTCTCTCTTTCTCTCTCCCCCTCTCTCTTTCTCTCTCACCCTCTCTCTTTCTCTCTCCCCCTCTCTCTTTCTCTCTCCCCCTCTCTCTTTCTCTCTCCCCCTCTCTCTTTCTCTCTCCCCCTCTCTTTCTATCTTGTTCCCTCTCTCCCCCTCTCTCCCCCTCTCTCTTTCTCTCTCCCCCTCTCTCTTTCTCTCTCCCCTCTCTTTCTATCTTGCTCCCTCTCTCCCCCTCTCTCTTTCTCTCTCCCCCTCTCTTTCTATCTTGTTCCCTCTCTCCCCCTCTCTCTTTCTCTCTCCCCCTCTCTCTTTCTCACTCCCCTCTCTCCCCCTCTCTTTCTATCTTGTTCCCTCTCTCACCCTCTCTCTTTCTCTCTCCCCCTCTCTTTCTATCTTGTTCCCTCTCTTGCCCTCACTAATGTCACACAGTTAAAATGCAGTTCTGAAATTTTTGTTTTCTTGGCTCCACAAAAAATAGTTTGTAGATGACAAATGTCAACTTCTGCCAAGCATTATCTTCCCTTTGGACTCCTGCTTTAATTTTTCACAGCGTTGACTTGTTCTGAAACAACGGCCTGTGTGCTGGGTTGTCTTTTCAGCTCGTTATACTAAACCATGGTGTCTTCAGTAACCTCATGAACCAGGTGTGTTATAGTTTATTGGTGTTATCATTAAATTGACTGGTGGAGTTCTTCTCTTTTCTTTCTTTATTTTTCAAGCTGAATCTAAGTAACTTGCACCGCAGACCCAGAACAGACCAAGAACAGACCCAGAACAGACCCAGAGCAGACCCAGAACAGACCAAGAACAGACCCAGAGCAGACCCAGAACAGACCCAAAGCACACCCAGAACAGACCCAGAGCAGACCCAGAACAGACCCAGAACAGACCCAGAGCAGACCCAGAACAGACCCTGAACAGACCCAGAGCAGACCCAGAACAGACCCAGAACAGACCAAGAGCAGACCCAGAACAGACCCAGAGCAGACCCAGAACAGACCCAGAGCAGACCCAGAGCAGACCCAGAGCAGACCCAGAACAGACCCAGAGCAGACCCAGAACAGACCCAGAGCAGACCCAGAGCAGACCCAGAGCAGACCCAGAACAGACCCAGAACAGACCCAGAACAGACCCAGAACAGACCCAGAGCAGACCCAGAACAGACCCAGAACAGACCCAGAGCAGACCCAGAACAGACCCAGAACAGACCCAGAGCAGACCCAGAGCAGGGATTTGTACTTGGTATGGGACAAGGGAGAGAGAGAGAGAGAGAGAGAGTGTGAGCTAATGAGGTTTTGCTGTTGTTTTGGTGTGTGATATGAACGCTGCTTATTGGTGTGGGATGTGTGTTCATGTTGTAACTATCAGTGGTGCTCACTAACACCCTGCCGACTGTCTCCCTCCCTGCAAGAGGTCCTGTAAGGTTCTGGTTCTAAGGCTCTGGCTCTAAGACTGGCAGTATTCATAGCTGAGCAGTCTTTAAACATGGGCCCTCCTCCCCACTGCTGTAACAGAACAATAATGCTGATAAATTACGTAAAGAAATGCCAGTGGAATGAGCCGCAGGATAAGCAGGGCCAGTGGTGAGGAGGAGACTCCACCATATAGTCTACATGTTGCATGCTGACTCTCTCCTCTCCTCTCCTCTCCTCTCCTCTCCTCTCCTCTCCTCTCCTCTCCTCTCCTCTCTCCTCTCCCCTCTCCTCTCCTCTCCTCTCCTCTCCTCTCCTCTCCTCTTCTCTCTCCTCTCCTCTCCTCTCTCTCCCTCTCCTCTCTCTCCTCTCCCCTCTCTCCTCTCCCCCTCTCTCCTCTCCCCCTCTCTCCTCTCTCTCTCTCCTCTCTCCTCTCTCTCCTCTCCTCTCCTCTCCTCTCCTCTCCTCTCCCCCTCTCTCTCCCCCTCTCTCTCCTCTCTCTCCTCTCTCTCTCTCTCTCTCTCTCCCCTCTCTCCTCTCTCCTCTCTCCCTCTCTCCCCTCTCCTCTCTCTCTCCTCTCTCCCCTCTCTCTCCCTCTCTCTCCTCTCTCCTCTCTCCCCCTCTCTCCTCTCTCCTCTCTCTCCTCTCTCCTCTCTCCCTCTCCCCTCTGCCCTCTCTCTCTCCCCTCTCTCCTCTCTCTCTCTCCTCTCTCTCTCCCTCTCTCCTCTCTCTCCTCCTCTCTCCCCCTCTCTCCTCTCTCCTCTCTCCCCCTCTCTCCTCTCTCCTCTCTCCTCTCTCCTCTCCCCTCTCTCCTCTCTCCCCCTCTCTTCTCTCCCTCTCCTCTCTGCTCTCTCCTCTCTCCCTCCCCCTCTCTCCCCACTCCCCTCTCTCTCCCCATCTCTCCCCCTCCTCTCTGTCTCTCCTCTCTCTCTCCTCTCCTCTCTCTCCTCTCCTCTCCTCTCCCTCCCTCTCCTCTCCCCCTCCTCCTCTCCCCCTCTCTCTCCTCCTCTCTCCTCTCTCTCTCTCCCCCCTCTCTCATCTCCCCCTCCTCCCTCCCCCTCCTCTCCTCTCCTCCTCTCTCCCCCTCTCTCTCCTCTCTCCTCTCTTCCCCTCTCTCTCTCTCTCTCCCTCTCTCCTCTCTCCCCCTCTCCCCCTCTCTCCTCTCTCTCCTCTCCCCTCTCTCCTCTCTCTCCTCTCTCTCCTCTCTCCCCTCTCCTCTCTCTCCTCTCCTCTCTATCCTCTCTCCTCTCCCCCTCTCTCCTCTCTCTCCCCCTCTCTCTCTCCCCTCTCTCTCTTCCCCCTCTCTCCCCCTCTCTCCTCTCTCTCTCTCCTCTCTCTCCCCTCTCTCCTCTCTCCTCTCCCCCTCTCTCTCCTCTCTCCCTCTCTCTCTCTCTGCTCTCTCCTCTCCCTCTCTCCTCTCCTCTCTCCTCCTCCCCTCCTCTCCTCTCTCCCTCCTCTCCTCTCTCCCCCTCTCTCCCCCTCTCCTCTCTCCTCTCTCCTCCTCTCCTCTCTCCTCCCTCCCCTCTCTCTCCTCTCTCCCCTCTCTCCTCTCTCCCCTCCTCTCTCTCTCTTCCTCTCTCCTCTCTCTCCTCTCTCCTCTCTCTCCTCTCTCCTCTCTCTCCTCTCTCCTCTCTCCCCACTCTCTCCTCTCTCTCCTCTCTCTCCTCTCTCCCCTCTCTCCCCCCTCTCTCTCTCCCTGGTTTATGAGGAAGTGCCTCACAGTGGTAATAGAGGATGTGATGCAACATTTAATGGATGATTATGTTTTTCTGCTTTCTATCTCAATGTCTCTGAGAGACCATGCAGCTCCTTCTGTAACTATGGCTCATTTCCTGCCCTCTCAGCCAGTCTAGGTGGGCTTGGGATCTTCAAGGCTGTAATAATGCTATCTAGATTTTAGACCAACAATATTGTAGTAGTTACAGTTAATAGGTCACAATTTGATGACATGGTACTGGGTCAAAGGTTACCTCGGGCTGTGGTTGTTAGGTGAATAAAACCTCCTCTTTTCCCTCCTATACTAAACTCAACATCAGTTCCTTCCCCGTCAGCACTTTAGTTCTCTTATTTAATGGCACAAAGAGACTTGGCTTTGTGTCTGTCTATTAAAGAAGAATCCCGGCGTGGACAATGAGAAAATGATTTGGAATCCTGGAGTCCATTAGCATTTCTATAGATGCATTAAGTACGCTGTGATTGGGCTGGAAAAGGGGAGGACAGGGAAGAGTGGAGAGTGGAGAGTGGAGAGTGGAGAGAGAGGAGAGAAGAGAGGAGGGAGGAGAGGAGAGAGGAGGGAAGAGATGGGAGGAGAGAGGAGAGAGGAGGGAAGAGAGAGGAGCGGGGAGAGAGGGGAGAAGAGAGGAGAGAGGGGAGGAGAGAGGAGAGAGGGAAGAAGAGGAGAGGAGAGAGGGAAGAAGAGAGGAGAGAGGAGAAAGGGGAGAAGAGAGGGGAGAAGAGAGGAGAGAGGGGAAAAGAGAGGAGGGAGGAGAGAGGAGTGAGAAGAGAGGGGAAAAGAAAGGAGAGAGGAAGGAGGAGAGAGGAGAGAGGGGCGAAGCGAGGAGAAAGGAGTGAAGAGAGAAGAGGGAGGAGAGATGGGAGAAGAGAGGAGAGAGGGGAGAAGAGAGGAGGGAGGGAGAGAGGGGAGAAGAGAGGAGAGAGGGGAGAAGAGAGGAGGGAGGAGAGAGGAGAGGAGAGAGGAAGGAGGAGAGAGGAGAGAGAGAGGAGAGAGGGGAGAAGAGAGGAGAAAGGAGGGAAGAGAGAGGAGGGAGGAGAGATGGGAGAAGAGAGGAGAGAGGGGAGAAGAGAGGAGAGAGGGGAGAAGAGAGGAGAGAGGGGAGAAGAGAGGAGGGAGCAAGGAGAGAGGAGAGATGAGAGAGGAGAGGGAGCAAGGGGATAGGGTTCTTCAGCCCTAGAAGGGTTACTCAATATACTTTCCTCTTAGATCCATTTGAAAGCTTGACTGAGAAGCCTCTCTCTCCTCTCCTCTCCTCCACTCCTCTCCTCTCCTCCCCTTCTGTTCTCTCCTCTCCTCTCCTCTCCCCCTTCTCTCCTCTCCTCTCCTCTCCTCTCCTCTCCTCTCCTCTCCTCTCCTCTCCTCTCCTCTCCTTCCTCTGCTCTCCTCTCCTCTCCTCTCCTCCCCTTCTGTTTTCTCCTCTCCTCTCCACTCCTCTCCTCTCCTCCCCTTCTGTTCTCTCCTCTCCTCTCTCTCCTTCTGTTCTCTCCTCCCCTTCTCTCCTCTCCTCTCCCTCCTCCTCTCTCTCTCCTCTCCTCTCCTCTCCTCTCCTCTCCTCTCCTCTCCTCTCCTCTCCTCTCCCTCTCCTCTCCTTCTGTTCTCTCCTCTCCTCTCCTCTCCTTCTGTTCTCTCCTCCCCTTCTCTCCTCTCCTCTCCTCTCCTCCCCTTCTCTCCTCTCCTCTCCCTCTC